>NC_079421.1:21537688-21752142 GCF_026213295.1 Gadus chalcogrammus | reverse complement strand
GAGAGAGAGAGAGAGGAGGAGAAAGCACGGAAAGGACAGGCAGGCCTGAAGAACCTTGACCAGATGTGCATTTCTAATTGATTTATTGGATAAAGGGAGTGTTGCGCGCGCTGGTGGGGGAGGGAGGGGGGAGAGGGGTGAGTGTGCGGGGGAGAAAGGAAATCACTGATGGGTCTTAACTAGGTGTAAGGTGGCTCATGGGAACAGGACCTGGGAAAGACAGAGTGCTTCTCCGACAGCCAATCAATACTCAGCAAAAGGATTCCCATGGACAGCATGGGAGGAGTGTGTCTTTGGTATCCTTGACCTTACACTTTAGTACCGTAATGTGTTTCTCTATTTTATACACAATCATGTACAACATAGTGCTGAATGCTACAGTTTTACTGTTGTGTCCTTCAGTAATGTTTATGTTTACTCGTTGTTTCAGATGTATTCTTTCTTATTTCAGTATCAGAGCTTTGTATGACATTGTATTGCATGTTTTTATTAGTATTTGTATGTTGATCGGCAGCACAGCATGTGCCAAGCAATAAAACGAAGAGGAACTATTTTAATCATATCAGCAAAAGTGGGCGTTATAAAAGCCTCTCCGAATTAGAAGTTCTATATTAATTCCTTGAACCCGGCACATCAACAAGGTATTCACACAACCAGGAACCTCAGTCCTTCTTTTACGAACAGCCTTTTCTACAGGGCCAAATATTCAGCTCTAATCAAAAGGATTTTTTTATTTTTCGTCATTATCACCCCCTCACGTCCTTCCATTTTAGCTTTAACTCCACAAACCTTGAAAATAAAAAACATAATTGATCTTTATCTCTTCTTGGTCGATTATGATTATGAGCTCGATTATTGTGTGTTTCTTCTGGGCCTCCTGCCAGAGAGACCTTGGGGGGGTCAGAGGTCAGATCCGTCTCTCCACAGACCCACGGGAGCAGAAGGGAACATTCCCACCAGAAACAAAAGCAGAATATACGTCGGTGTGTGGGGGGAGCGTGGTGAGCGAACCATAGAAGTGAAGGTAAAGTCGAAAGGTGAGGCAGGCAGAGAGGGAAAGGAGGGTTTATTCTATCTGAATAAAGGACGAGGCAAGGAGCCGGGCGAGAGAGGAGACAGCTGCTTTTGATTAAAGGCAGAAAGACTGCTGATGAATTCTACATCTCGGCAGCCCTGCCACGGGCTGGCTGCGTGCGCTGGCATCGGACAGCGCTGGGAGCCGTAGCAGGAGACAGCGGGAGAAGAGGAGGGAGAAGGGGGCAGAGGTGCACCAGACACCGTCGTGACACAACTGTCTGTGGAAGTGCGGGACTATGCAGACACTCTGAGATGAGCTGCAGCTTCTGCAAATGAAACACTCGGTCAAACTCCCACCGTGCTTCAGCCATATCTCAAATGACTTTCTGTGGATTTTAATTTTATTCTTTTTTGTTAGCGCTCATGAATATGTATTATCATAATGATGATGTTTTAAAATGACATGGGGGCCCCATATTCACGCCATAATAGAGAACTCACGCAACATGAGGTTGAGTACCGCAGTGACAGATACATTGTGTACGATCACGGCGTTCGAGCCGCTTATGGGGCTGATCTACAATTTGCAAAATTTCTGAAAAGTAGGATCAAAACTTGTTGCATGGAGCTAACCCTGATCTCCAAACACATTGGTGTGAATGTGTGTGCGTGTGTGAATGTGTCTGGTGTGCACATGCTTGCTTTGTTTGTGAATGTGTGCGTGCGTTTGTGTGCCTGTATGTGTTCGCACGCAGACCCTTCCGCCCACCATTGTATGTTGTACGTCCTGGTACTTAATGTACGCACTTATTGTACTCACTCAATGTACGTTGTACTTATTCATAGTACTTAATTGTGTAATAGTATCTGCAATAGCTGCTATCACTGCTGTATAAGGGGAACGGGTTAGCCTAGCGATTGATAGTACTTACCGACAGTACGTTACCGTACCGACAGCGATATATTGTTTCAATTCTTATGATAAATGTACTTAATGTAAGTCGCTTTGGATAAGAGATCTAAATGCCTGTGTGCGTGAGCATGCTTGCATGTGCGTGCTTGCGTCTGCGTGCCTGCGTCTGCGTGCGTGCGTCTGCGTGCGTGCGTGGGTGCGTGTTCGTGCGTCTGCGTGCGCGTGTGTGTGTGTGTGCGCGTGCGTACCTGGAGCTGCTGTGCCTCGTGGTTCTCCAGCCCTTCTACGATCGGGGCGAAGCGGTCCTTGTTGTTCCTCTCGGCGGCGATCGTCATGGCGGTCAGGATCTTATCCAGACTGCCGTCCGATGTGTACCGCATGCAAGAAAACAACCAAATAATAAAACATTTAACAAATGCTTTTCAGCGCGTCACTAGCGGTACATTTACTCAGAGTTTCCCGCCTGACCGGGCCGCTGATGGGCCCAGCCCGGCTCCGTCTGGAGACTCACACCCTCTCCATCTTCTTTATGGCAATCCGCTCTATTATTGTCATTCAATTGTGCCTCCTTAGCATTTGTTGCTTAGGTGACGTCGGCTGAAAACGGGCCGGATTGCTCTCTTGATGCATTGTTAAAGCAATTGTATTAGAAGGCAATCGGCTTAGCTAGGGAGCACGGGAATTATTGCATGCAAAAAGGCTAATACAAATACATCTTTTTCTTGTGAATGCAAGCAAATTATAGCTCTTGAAGTGGCTCCCTCAGCCCTGATGAATAGAGAACTGGACAATTTCAGGCTTTAAACAGTGGATCAAGGGAAATATTGATGTGAAACACCCACACACGCACACATAATGGAACCGCTATGACCAGGAAGCACTAAGCAGATATGTCCCATTGATACGTCCATATTCTATTGAATTTAGCATTGACCTATTTCATAAAACGAACGAATGCTTCTTCTCCCCGTCACTCAGACTGTGATTGCTGTATTTCAGCGCGGGTGGTACGGAACCGGCCTCCCTCTCAGAGCCCGGAACCGTCCGGTTCTCAAGCCAATCAGAAGCGAGCCTGGCCTCAGAGGGGGGGGACGGGGGACGGGGGACGGGGGGACGCCTCCCGGTACCCGACCCACGGACGCACTCCATCACGCCCTCCCGAAGCCTCCTCTGCAGCGCGCGCTAAACGAAGACCTGACAACACCCAGCGCCAAGACGTCTCTCTCCCGTCGCCCGCGGCCCTGCCTCTAATCCGCGCTATTCTTAGCGGGCTTAATATATACCAGGAGGTGCAAATAAAAATAACAATTTGCGACAAAGCGGATGATCCCGCTTCGTGACCTACAACTGTCAGCGCCGCGTATCTGAAGGAAGTCAGAGGCAGATGAATGGAGGGGGGGGGGTCTGGGGCAGATGTTGAGGGATCCACGCTGAATAGCTCTAAAGATGGTTGATGGCTGCTATAAAGCACGCCGGTTTTCTTAAAGGGGGTAAGGAAACCTGCCATGCTCAGTATTTAACTCATCTGCCGGTCTCGAGGCGTCGCTGCGGCCTCTTTTGTAACGTCGACGGCCTAATGTCTGGAAGTAACCTGAAGCAGCGGCGGCTAAAGGAACGTGTCGTATGCTGCTGAGTTAACCGCAGGCGGCCGTGATAAACACTCAGAGGAGTGTCCCTCAGAAAAGACAAGAAGCAGGAGGTCAGTCCACTTTTACAGCAGAGAAGATCCAAGGTTATGTTCGTTCATTCAATGTGTTTACGTTTCTTATGCATTGTTGTCTGCAGGACAGCATCCTGACATGGTATTTAGTGTTCAGCCTGAGAAGAGGAGAGTGAGGATGCAGTTTCTATTGGTTGTCATTTATTGAGTATGTATGTGTCTTAAAGGAGGCTGTGCAAAAACATCAATAGCCTGGCTGTACTGTCACACTCTGCATGGTGTGTGAGTGTGTGTCTGTGTGTGTGTGTGTGTTTGTGTGTGTGTGTGTGTTTGTGTGTGTGTGCAAGCCTGTGTGTGTGTGTGTGTGTGTGTGTGTGTGTGTGTGTGTGTGTGTGTGTGTGTGTGTGTGTGTGTGTGTGTGTGTGCGCACACAGACGAACGTACGCGTGCATGTATGAGCCTCTATCTGTGAGTGTTTTTACTAATAAGATCGAGAGAGGCAATTATACTAATTACTTTATTACCTAATTATACACAAATACTTCAATAAAAAACAGTATGTGTGTGTGAGCTTCTACAGCTGTGGCCATCACAACAGAGCGCGCCCACAGAAGGTGGATCACAGGCCCTCTTCAAGGCTATCTCCGGCTTTATTTATTCGTACAAGGTAACATTGAAGTGTCATTGTTATTCTTGCCTAGCCTCTCTGCAAAGACACCATAAAAACAGCTCTCGCCTTGGATTCAATTTATAACCTGTCAGCCGAGCCGCGTGTCCAAGGGAAAAGTACGACGGGCAGCTTAACACATTACACAGACTAAACTGCATCATCCAAACATGTGACCTGTCTGATTCCAGCGCATCTCGGGGGTCAGGGGCAGAGAGGGAAAAGAAGGGGGTCTGCTTGGCTCTGGAGGGGAGACCGCTGCAGCAAGGCTGTTGTCTCTCCCTGTTGTCTCTCCCCGTGGTCTCTCCCCGTGGTCTCTCCCCGTGGTCTCTCCCCGCGGTCTCTCCCGGCGGTCTCTCCCCGTGGTCTCTCCCTGTGGTCTCTCCCCGCTGATCTCCCTGTTGTCTCTCCCTGTTGTCTCTCCCCTTGTCTCTGCCCGTGGTCTCTCCCCGTTGTCTCTCCCGTGGTCTCTCCCCTTGTCTCTCCCCGTGGTCTCTCCCTGTTGTCTCTCCCCGTGGTCTCTCCCCGTGGTCTCTCCCTGCGGTCTCTCCCTGCGGTCTCTCCCCGCGGTCTCTCCCCGCTGTCTCTCCCCGCGGTCTCTCCCCGCGGTCTCTCCCCGCGGTCTCTCCCCGTGGTCTCTCCCTGCGGTCTCTCCCCGTGGTCTCTCCCAGGTCAGGGGTCGGGGGTCAGGGGTCGGGGGGGCTGAGCTCACATGTTCTCCTCCCCGATGATGCAGACGGCAGAGAGGATCTTCACGATCTCCGTCATCATGTTCGCCTGCTTGGGGTCGATGGCTCGCGCCAGCAGCAGCAGGCTGCGCTCATCTCCCAGAATCCTTTGCAGTCCATACTATGGGAAATGTAGAAAGTAAGAAAATATGAAGGAAAAATAATCCACTGGGAATAAATTAATAAGAGCATTTGCATTCATGGAAGGACTGTTGCTTTGAGTTAAAAAATGAAATTAACAAGGTAAAAAAAGTTACTATCTATTGTAAGTTCTAGTTAGCCTTAATTCTCTTTTAAGGAGGGACAGTGAGGCCAAGGGAAAAGGGAGATGATGATAAATTAATTAAATTCAGGACAGCACTACTGGGACAAATACTTATAGCCTCGTCCACCTTTAAAACTCTCCGCAATGCCACGACGGTAGGAATGTAAAGGTGGAAATAACCACCTGTGGGATTGATTTAAAGGGTAGCAGATCAATCCTTCATTTATTCTTCAAATGTGACAAATGAGACAGACCTTCCCGAAAAGAATACATAAAAGTTTATACCCAATGAGATTTACTTTACTATCTCATCGTCAAATCTCTCTGCGTTAAAACATATCTCTTAAAAGTTCACTCACACACACGCACGCACACACGCACACACACACACACACAAACACACACACACACACACACACACATACAGACAGTCGCACATAAACCCACAAACACCACGCACACACACAATTTTCGCACATACCCGATAATAAAATAACAACACTGTCATACTAATTACATTTTAAGTTCACTCACTGTCATTCAAAATAATATATTTTATCTTATTTACCAAAAGAAATCCCACCTCAAATGTGAATGTCACTTTATCTGACACCATTAACACAAAAAGCTGTTGAAATATTGCACCACTTCAGGCAGATTTACCCTAATTACTGTGGACTACATCCAAATGTCATCATATTGTGCACTGAAATTAGCCTTTTCCTAAAGTTAAACCATCGATCATATGGAGACCTTATTGTTCATGAAGGCCTTCAAGCATTGGATCAGCTTGTGTTGGTTCCGCTTATCCATGTTGTCCTGCCTGGAAAACGGGCAGAAACACAAGGAATCATCAATCATCTGATAATGTCTAAAAATAGTTCCTGTCAGTTATTGTCAGATGCAACACGGAATCAGATTGGGAAACGAACGTCTGATGACAAATCAATCCAGGGCAAAATATTCAACAAAGATCTGATAAAAAATTTTTTTTATAAAGTATATATTTATACATAAATATAAATATGCAATAAACAGACAGAGACACAGACAGACAGACAGATAGAGATGTATACACACACATATCAAATATATATAAATATATATATATATATATATATATATACTAGAAAGCATAATAGTTATTGTTTTAAAGTATATTTATCCTTAGATATATTTTTTTATTGGATATTCGACATTATACTAATATAAAAATCAGAGTATTTGTGGCCCATCTGAGGGCTTGGAGCTGAAGGTCACTCGTGGGGTGCATGAAGCTTCTGTGGTGAAGAAGGGCTCCACACACACACTCCAGCTGACATGGCCCGGTGTGCTCTGATCAACTCACTGTTTCTTGTCCAGAAGCTTCTCCAGAGCTTCCAGGAGCAGACCCAGACCTTCATGGCCAAAGTTGTGAACCCAGCTGCAGAGGAAACACGAGCACACGAGCTCAGAGTGAGTGAACGTCCGATGGTACTGACTGAACCTCCTCACACAGCACGATTTACAACCAACATTGCATTGATTCATCATACATAACTACTGTGTTATATGATGAAAATACATAACCGTTAATAGATAGAAGACACCACAGGCCCAACACAATAGGTAAAATATGCCTTTCTTTTATTTGTTTTCCACCTAATTGAGTGCAGTCGCGTTTAAAAGCCGACCCGTTTGTTTTAATTCGGGGGATCTCCGTTTGAATCACATTCGGGCCGCATTATCGCACCGGCAAATGAACACTGGTACATTTTAAGTGTTTTTTGCCGTTTGTATTAAGGCCCCATTGTGATAGTGCTCCGTCTCGACGCCAACAGATTAAGCAATGGAGGGGAGATAACGCTGTAATCGATAATGGATCGGCAAGGGATAATTGGCTATAAACCACGACGTATCAGGAGACGGCAAATGATCCGGTGAAGATGAGCTAGTTTGTCTCTGCTGAGGGCACGGGAGAGATCGTCTGATCACCGGCTGATTACACCATTAGCATTACTTGTTTTCAGACGCCCCCCCCCCAGCCCCGACTGTCTATAAAACCAAACGCATGGCCCAATTTGAGCCATTAACCAGCCATAAGTCAATGGTTTACCCAGCCTTTTTGACAATGATTCCAGGCAATAACACGGTGCGTATTGAAATCATTTGTATTGACTGCTCTGTCGTAGGAGAGTGAGCCCCTGGCCACTGCGGGCGTTAAAGGTGAGGATGGATCAGGTCTGTGTGATTAGATCAGCTCCTGGGATTAGACCCCCCCCCCCCCACTCCCAACACCGCCATCCAGCCATTAGTCAAAATTAATTTAGCACACGGGCCGGGCCAATTTGAAACTTATTACCATCAGACGTGCGACCGCGATGATCATCCCGGTTAATAGCAGAAAACGGTATAATGGCCTGAATTCATAACTGTCAGTTTACTGTGGGCGGTTTTATTAGCCGTCGTTGTTTGTAACGGGTTGATTTTGCGGCGGCTCATTGAGCGCAAACAAATAAATATTTGATGGTGGGAGAAGGATAGCCTCATCACGCCGGCCTGCGTTGGGGGCCACACGCGTCTCTGAACGCAGCGGGAGCGCGGGCGCTTTGTATTGGAGGAAATCTGCAGTTACGCGCAAGTCGTATTGAAATGTTCATTGTTACACATTTGACGCACTACATTTAACAAATGTCAGAATGTTACTGCGAGTAACAATAACAAACTGGAATACGCAGAAATACACCAAGAGCAAATTGATGCCACGGGTTTTGTAAGCGAGGGGGGAACCACTGTGTTGTTGACGTCGTGCGGCACTATGAAGGCACCAGTCAGAGCAAATGACAAGTCTGGAACAAACAAAGATGGAAGGGAGACGCGGTAGACGGAGCACAATTCAGTAAATCCACAATCTGTGTTTATGCTTCTTGGTCGTGACTGTAATGTCAGCCATGAGAGGGAGAGAGAGAGCGAGAGAGAGAGGGAGAGAGACGGGAGAGAGGGGGAGAGAGAGAGCGAGAGAGACAGAGCGAGAGAGACAGAGCATGTGAGAGTGAGAGGGGGATAATGGAGCCAATATTTGTGAAGAGGTATTGGAATGATTACAGTGTGACTCGGTAATATAGTTACATCTCCAGGTAATATCGTGTGGTCTCACACTGTGCGAGTGAGTGTCAGTTAGATGACGTATGACGACCGCTGACGGAACAACATGTTCATGGGCAGACTGCATTCCCAGCACCTGTTCAATGGCGTCTATAATATCATAGCTTGGCAGTCAACCGGGCCACGCACAACATGAATGCATTGTTCATGCTTAGAACGTAATGGTCAGGAGACCAAAGATGTTCAAAGCGGAACAGGCCTGGTTGATTTATCCGATGTCTGTCGACCAATCAGAACAATGTAATGGTTCAGGTGGCCAGGAGATAGCTCGCAATAGGAAAAAGCATCTCGCTAAATGTGAGAAGGATTTAATTAAGCGGCTGAAGAATGGGTTCATGTGATATTGATGGCTACAGTCCTCCAGCTAAGTGCCACCAACTTGTGTTCCTTTCCTCATCATGTGTATCCCACAGGCAAACTGAAAGATTCATGCTCTGTTTTAGTCAAGCATTATTTTTTTTGGATGGGTATAATCTCCACCACTTTGAGATGATTGTGTCGTAGTTATGTTAAGTGCTGCAACATTTATGTATTGTTTTGTGTTCAGTTGTTATCGTCTTAAATGCAGGCTTTGCCTAAGTAGAAACAAGATATGGATGTTGACACACTGCGTCACGTCAAACGACGACAGGATCTGTTTGTGAACGCGCGCTGTGAGAGATCTCAGACCCAGGCAAGTCACTCTGTATTGTTGGAGTCTCGTTCTAATGTCCAACATTCATTTTTTTCTTGTGCAAGCACAACTAACTACCGAAGCCCTTCCACCACTCACAGCGGTCCATCTGTCTGTCCCGGAGACCGAGATGAGCTCAGTAATGGATTTATTTACACTGTAATCTGTCTGTCATCTGCATAATAACTGAAGCCCTATAAGGTTTGTGCGTTAAAGTCTCCCATTTACCAGCCAGGCTGCTGCGGGGCCTCTGAAAATGATTGCATCCCGGGCGATTCAATTAGTCAATCCTCAAAACAATCTCTCGGACTATCCGCGTCCTTCGTCTTAATAAACCACCCTTACTCTACGTCAACACCCTAATTCGCCCCGGCATTCACGGAGCGACTTAAACAAAGCTGCAACAAAATGGTCCAAATTGCACTTGGTGTGAATAGGAATTCAATTACGTACGCCACAAACACATTCAGGGAACAAAGTTTTGCGGCGTAGTTAATTGGGAAGGCAGAGCAATATGAGACCACAGAAAAACAATAATGTACTGAATGGAGCGGGTAGGACGGAGCTGGAGTCCTCATCGGATTCTCATCCTCTGATTGGCCCATTAATTGCAGCGACTCATCGGCAAAGCAACACACACACCAGCCAGCCCTGGTTGTGTGTGTGTGATCAGCGGCTCTGTCCTGATCGGTGTACACCTCGGATCGCATACAGCAGGCCATCGTGACAATAAGGGTCAAATAATGAACCGTTAGTTAATGCAGTCATAAGCAATAACTCAGTTAATTGACCGTTGACTCGGGATCTGGTGATCATTTACTGATGGTATTCATGCTTACTAACGTTGTTCAAGTTCAACTAAGGGAATGGTGTCCGTGTTAACAAAGGTATGAATAAAATAGGAATTAAGATGAACAGTTTGTTAATATGAAGCCCATTAGTAAATGACAACGAGACCATTAGCTGACTGTTAATCAACCTTAGTTGAGGCTTAGGTTTGTATTATCGTTAATTGATGGTTTATAATTGAATCCGTATTGTAAACTGTTACAATTTTCAATTGGCTCATTAACTGCAATGACCCATCGGCAAGGCGAGACCCATCCCGGCCAGACCGAGGCGGTTGTGTTGCGTCCGATCAGAGGCTCTGAACGGGGCGTCCCTCCGGCCGCATGCGGTAGGGCATCATTCCATCAGGGCTGGACTCGGGCGCGCTCAGGACACAGTGGAAGTCATCGGGAGTCACTGAAAGCCTCCATGATTGCCAGCGATATCTATCAGGCTGGACTTAGGGGGGTTCAGCCCCAGCAGCGACGGGCTCACCGCGGCTTATCCCGTGATCAAGGAACCCTAATGCCGGGAAGGGAACCAAGCAGTCCCCCACATCGAGCGTCCAAACACAGAGCGTGCATCAAAGAGCCAGGGACTCCCGTGACGGAGCTGGAGAGGGGATATCATCAGACTGTGAAGGCATTCCGGCTCGCTGGCGCGCAGAAACAACCAGCGAGGCGGCACTGTGTCCTGATGACAATACCGCTTGTGTCAGCACCCCTGGAAATGTGTTTTTTTTTTTTTTTTCCCCATTGTGGCCGTGTGACACGGAGGAGAACACAAGCAGAGCATTCAAAGGGAACGCTTGACACCTTTCATGGTAACAGAGCCTGCGATTTCTAAACCGGGGCCCAGCGGAGGCCACTCAACAGGCCTGCTGCACACAGTAGTGTTCTGCCTCCCACCGCTGCTGAAACACGTCCACCCCTTTGAGAAACAGCACACCTAAAGCACAAACCTGTGTGTGTCTGTGTGACTGAGTGTGTGTGACTGAGTGTGTGTGACTGAGTGTGTTTGACTGTGTGTGTGTGTGTGTGTGTGTGTGTGTGTGTGTGTGTGTGTGTGTGTGTGTGTGTGTGTGTGTGTGTGTGTGTGTGTGTGTGCGCGCATGCATGTCTGCCTGCGTGTGTGTGTGTGTGTGTGTGTGTATGTGTGTGCGCGCGTGTCTGCCTGTGTGTGTGTGTGTATGTGTGCGCGTGTGTGTGTGTGTGTGTGTGTGTGTGTGTGTGTGTGTGTGTGTGTATGTGTGTGCGCGCGTGTCTGCCTGTGTGTGTGTGTGTGTATGTGTGCGCGTGTGTGTGTGTGTGTGTGTGTGTGTGTGTGTGTGTGTGTGTGCATGCATGTCTGCCTGCGTGCGTGTGTGTGTGTGTGTATGTGTGTGCGTGTGTGTGTGTGTGTGTGTGTGCGCGCGTGTCTGCCTGTGTGTGTGTGTGTGTATGTGTGCGCGCGTGTCTGCCTGTGTGTGTGTGTTTGTGTGTGTGTGTGTGTTGCACAGAGGGGGCATAAGGACACTGTTACCAAAACAAAACAAACGAAGAAATGAGGTAGAAAATTTCGGAAAATGTGTGCCAGAGAAGCAGGGAGAGACGGACACAGAAACACAGTACACACACAGAGAGGTTCAAGTGATGCATCAGGATTAATCCACCAGGGTGAACGAGACAGCTGATAGCCAGTCCAGCTCCCCTAACCGTACCCAATGACCCCCCGCCGAGCACAAAACACTCCTGGAACGTCTAATTATCTCTGAGCAGTGTGGACGACTCTTCCCACCCAGAGAGAGAGAGAGAGAGAGAGAGAGAGAGAGAGAGAGAGAGAGAGAGAGAGAGAGAGAGACAGAGAGACAGAGAGACAGGGGGAGGGAGAGGGAGAGAGAGAGAGAGAGAAAGAGAGAGAGAGAGAGAGAGAGAGAGAGAGAGAGAGAGAGAGAGAGAGAGAGAGAGAGAGAGAGACAGAGACAGAGACAGAGAGAGAGAGACGCAGAGTATAACTGAATGTGGATGGATGGTGAAGATTGATTGAAAAGGGGCCGGGGTTGTGTTGTGTGTGTGTGTGTGTGTGTGTGTGTGTGTGTGTGTGTGTGTGTGTGTGTGTGTGTGTGTGTGTGTGTGTGTGTGTGTGTGTGTGTGTGTTGTGTTGTGAGCGTTGTGTTGTGTTGTGTGTGTGTGTTGTGTTGTTTGTGTTGTGAGCGTTGTGTTGTGTTGTGTGGGTTGTGTTGTCTGTGTGTGTGTGTGTGTGTTGTGTTGTGAGCGTTGTGTTGTGTTGTGTGTGTTGTGTTGTGTGTGTGTTGTGTTGTGAGCGTTGTGTTGTTTTGTGAGCGTTGTGTTGTGTTGTGTGTGTGTGTGTGTTGTGTTGTGAGCGTTGTGTTGTGTTGTGTGTGTGTGTTGTGTTGTTTGTGTTGTGTGTGTGTGTGTTTAGTTGTGAGCGTTGTGTTGTGTTGTGTGTGTGTGTTGTGTTGTGTTGTTTGTGTCGTGTTGTGTTGTGTGTGTGTGTGTTGGATCAGAGGAGGGACGGACAGGTTTGATGTGAGCGGCGCGGTCTCAGATCCCCACATACCCTCTCCCCCCCCCTCCCGTCCCTCCCCCCTCCTGTCCCTCCCCCCTCCCTCACTCCCGGACCCCCTGCTAAGGAGGCAGCTTTTCATCTGGGCGGATTGAAACGGAGCTGGCTCCAGCGTCTATCCCAGGTACGACTCCCCTCGTGAGCGGCGGATCAGGGTATTAATCTGAAGGCCTGGGGGGACGCGGGGAGCGATGCACTTCACAAACCGCCGGAATAATTACCAGGGTCTTTTTTATTTATAGACGCTATCCATGTTTAACACGCGGCGGAAACAACATCAAAACTCAACCGTACCAGGTCGACATATCTTATCATGGTTTCACTAACGCTAAAATAATTAACGATGAGTTAACCTTCTTATTAATGTGATAGATTAACATGGTTAACTATAGGTAGCTAAGGGTGTTGTGATCATGTACTCATGGTATTCATGCTGACTAAAGGTGATGAAATGGTGTTCATGTTAACAACGGTATGCATTATTTAATTAATTGCACTATTAAATAATGTATAAATGAATACCTTGGTTAGTATAAACACCATTAGTCAATGATTACCAGACCATTAGTTGACTGTTCAGTAACCTTTATTAAATGTATGGTTAATGCTTATTACTGTTAATTAATGCTTTGTTATTGATCCCTTTTTGTAAAGTTGTATTATTTTCCCCCAGTTCATCAGGTAAAACATTGAGTTATTTCTTATTCCAACCAGATGATGTAGATTCACAGTAATTAAGAAAAACATGAAATTATGAAGGGTTATTTGCATTATAAATAAGCCATATTACAAAAAAAAAGTGTTCATTTAATTGGCAGTAACCTTGAACTTGAAGATCATACTTAGTCTAGATAAAATGACAGTTCAGGTAAAAGATAACACGAACTGACAATCCAATTAATGGACAAATTATCAGTGAGTGCACTGGGCAATGCAGGCGTTCAGAACAACAATGCTTTGAAAAGATCCTTTAAAAACCAACCCATTAAAAGCTCTTGCTCAAGCCCTGGAAAATATGCCGCTAAACAACATCTGTTCAAGTCAAAATGTTTGCCATGCAGTGATTTCGTCAGATTAATTAAACTCATTAATATTGGTAACAAATATTATTTACAGTGCTGTGACATTTTGAAACGCAGACAGGGAAAAGCTGTTACCTAATTTATGTAGAAGAGTTATTGACATTCTGGGACACCAGAGGGGGAAACCACTCGCTTCTCTCAATACCTTTTTGGATTAAATTCGCAAGGCTTATATTCAAACCTCCTGTGCTACAGTGGCATTGAGATGGACCTTCACCCCCCACAGAGGTAAAATAAAAGGTTTATTCCCATTTATACAGAATGTATCAAGCACAGGTCGTAGCATGAGGACATTCTAGAAGGAGACAGGACGTGTGCCTATCCCATTGGTAGATAATTGTGTTTTAACACTACTTACTTTCATACGCAGAGGATTCAAGAGTAAAGGACTAAACTCAATTGTGAGTTAAGTTTAAAAAAGAATAGCAGTCACAAGGACATTTACATATCCAGGGGTAAGGAGAGTCCCATCATGACCTGCCCCGATTGGTCCTGTGTGGAAGATTGTGTTGGGCTGAATCAATATGGGATTCAAATCAGATGTCTTGTGAATTATGTATGTTTCGCTCCAGGGCCTCACAGATACGGTGAACTGGCAGGTTAACAGATGGTGTCAACCAAATGAAATGGATACGGCTCCTAAAATATACCCAGTCGCTGAGGACTGGTTTCTGTCTCCAAAAACGTGTTTCATTGCCTTGGAGGAGTTACAGAGTGAAAGTCAACGGTCCATTTGGCTCAATAAGGTCCGACTTTTTGGGAGGATTTTCCACTATACTTGAGGAACGGTTTTAGTTTGTCCAACTTCGAGGTGATAGACAATTGTAAATAAAAGTATTAACACTGAAATATGCAGAGATCGACGGAAAGAGGGGAGTATTGTCAATGGAGCCTTCCAACATTAGTGTGTAGAACACGCCGGTTATCTCTCCTTGACGACTGAGAGACCAAAGCTTGTCTCGGGATGGCTTGTAATAAATCTGGGAACACCAGATCCGAGAGCACCACTGTTGAAAACACAAAGTTGTTTTGCTGTGGTAAAAATGACAACATACTTTATGGGTCTGGATGAAATGATTGTGCCTCGCTCCTCGCGGCCTTTACCTAGGGACGCTTTATTGGCAGAACCAGATTTCTGTCGTTCGGTGCATCGTAGTAGAAACAGAATGACACGCGGCTGGGAATGACCAAAGAGGTGTTCAATCAGACCTTTTATGAATTGGATTTTGCGGATACACCGAAGTCAGATGAGTTATGCAAGATACCAGTGTTGAGATTCAAGATCAGGCATCATGAGGCGATGGCGATCATACTAATAAACGGATACAGGCTAAATTGGTATTCTGCCCCTTTGAACTTCAACAAGGACATTGGGTTTACAATGTCATACTTCACATAAAAAAAAGTGACAGATCCTGATTTGGCTTGGGTAGAGCAGCATGCAGAATCACAGTGTGAATACAGAAAATCAATTAGGGATGATTCACTGAGACTGGCAGCGATTCCACCCTCACGAAGGGAAGAGTTGATACTGTTTCCCATCACCATAAAGTATCGATGGCAGACATCGCTGGCACCTCCGTGCCTGCCCGGCGCTTCGCTCAAACATCGTTCATCAGTGCAATGTTGACTCCTCATCACAATGTCCAATTCTGGTGAGGCTCTTTTTCTAATCGCTGTAGCTATGCAAAACTATTCTGCTCCCCACTCTGAGCCAGATGGGAGCTCATGCCCGTGCTGGATCTGACAACCACTGATTGGGGGCACAATCGTTGAGTGAGATGCTTTTAGTGAGAGGCTTTGCTCTGTCGGCACTGCGTCAACGGTGTACCTGGTACATTTCAACTTCTTTTAATTTTTACTCAACGTTTACAAGGTTGTGGCTGTCTAAATAAGTGGAAGATCGCTTCTGAACAATTAGGTTGTTAAATGTACAACAACAAGGATTTAACTTGACTAGTATGAAGAAATATGCGATTAAGAAAATAATGAATCAAGATAATTATCACGTTACAAATTAGTTGTGGACAGTTTTGCAAGGATTAAGGAAGGGAAACTGGTGATGCTCTACTATCAGACCGTATTTGGATGATAAAGGACAAATATTTAACAAAATCACACGCAATTAATTTGGAGCCTTATATTAGCCTCCCTTAAAGTGTCTTAAAGAACGTAAAGTGTGCATGAATAAGGGTGCAATAAGGGTGCAATGCCCCATCAAGGTGAGAGAGAATGTGCATAGAGGGAAACAGCCGTGAGTCCATTACTATAACTCTGTACTGCCAGTGGTGCAGAGCTACAAGCAACCCAAATGTTTTAAATCGAGTAGGACTAGAGAGCAGCAGAAAGGCAATACTTGGGACGGTAGAAAGACCCCAGCAACACCATACATCTTGACTATGCATGCATGAAGAGAAACTTGAGTGTCAGCGAATCACATCCATCTCTGTGATAAAAAAATAAGACTCCAGAGGAAATTGGCCCGGTCTCAGCCGTACCGTGGAGACAGCGCGTAATGAAAAGTTAGGAGCCCAGCTCAATGTTGCTTGAGCAGTTCTCGGGCATCTGAGAGCTAACAGATGCAATATGGAAGTCACAACCGGGATTTTGTTGAGTCAAAGTGCAATAGCTACGATTTTACGTATTGCACTCGGAATCCAGAGAGCCAGATAATATATACCAGGTCGGACCTCTACGCTGGGAGAAAACCTAGATATAAATCTTCTTTTGGCATACGAAACCACATCAAGCATCTCTACGCCAATACCAACTGTGCAGGAGATTCTAGATGGTAACAACTGTTACATTTTTATCGCAAGAATTGCAGGAAGGCACAGGTTGGATTTTTGCTGTAGCTGAACTGACTGGAAGTCTGCCTATCAGATGATTATACCACAGAGCACACGCAAAGAAATAATGTCAGACTGTCAAATCACTACTTCAATAAACCCAGTGTGCTACAGGTAGGATACAGCTAGCACGTCCTGTGGTTTGCTTGTTCCCTTTATTGAGATTTAAAAAATCCCTTAAGAAATAAAAGTACTGAATACTAAAGATATGAATCATGAGGAACTTGGTGAGATTCATGCTAAATTAACGAACAGACAAACAAATCAATGAACATTACACCCAAATAATAGCAGGCTAGTTGTTTAAGTGGAAAGAAAAATACAAATAAACCAGATACAGTCTGACGCACCTACATTAAGAATCAGAAGCACCTGTCGAAAATAAAAATAGACTAAGTCGAGAGTAACAAAATTAGCCACGGAGCAAGAAGAGGAAAATAAAACAAAAATAACAGCTGAGCAGAAGGTAAAAGCCAAACGGAAGCAGTGTAGTCTCCGGGCGATGCCATCTGAAGGTAGACCTGCGAACGATGCATGCCTCACACCTGTGTGGGACTGCGTGAGAGACAGGGAACCCACCACCACAATGGCCCTGTGACCACCTGCACTGCCAGACAGGTGCAGCCCTGCCAACTAAACGATTAGACCAACGCCGGCATCGGGGAGGAAATGAGTCAGAGCTGCAGTACCCCACAGTGAGCCCACGCTGACAAAGGAACAGGAACTTGTGTACAGATACTGACCTTTTGGTTAACTGAAAGAAAGCTGCCAAATGAGCCAGGGTATCGTTTAGTAATTAAACTGAAGATGCTTCATCAAAGTCCTATTTTGTGAAAGTCTTTCAATAATTTGCATTTGATTAAATCGATCAAATATGATTTTGTAATCATTAAAATGCGCAAATTTAACAATGCCGCATTACGTTTCTTAAAGCCACCAGCCCTAAGATAAATGTTGAAATAACGTTGCACACATATCTGAATCACAACATCCTGCAAACACACCAATGCGTCATTCTCCTGAATGCGTTGCTACAGGCTTTCAGACCAAGATTCTGAACAGATGCAAAAGTCTTTGGCTATGAAACGCAACGCGACTATGTTCCTAAAGAACCACATGCACGTCCACAAACAGGTCTGTAGCGTGGGGCAATCAACCATCAGCGAGATCAGCCTCCGCCATCAGGTTCTGTTCTTCTACCGTGCCTCTCGTTGACTGCTCACCTGACAGTTGGAACACATTCATTTATTAAATGAAAGTAGTGATTAATCCCAGGCGCGACACAGTGTTCAAAAGAATGTCATCTGAACGACCTCCATTGGGGTGAGTATTGATGGGCCGATTACCGCATTGTTCTGAACCGTCTCCAGCTCACCACCAAGACAGGGCACAAAGGTTGCATTACCATAGCTGAGTCAGACGCAGGAGCTGGCATTCCCTTTGTGTTGTGATCCATGACAATTAGGTGCATTCATATTAATTAGGAGGAGCCTTATTGGCGCGTTTAAGCCTTCCTTCCCCGTGAGGGCGAGGAGGGGGGGAGGAGGTGGGGGTCTCCCTCCAGCGAACAGCAGGCTCATCCCAGGGTAGCGCTGTCGTCTCCGACCAGACCTGGCATTCTGCAGGGTGTTGTGCACCTCGACGGAGTATTTGCTCCTTCGCTGGGTGGTCAAAGGTTCAGTTATTTGAAAACACCCAGAGGGCAGTCCTGGCCTCCTTTGCATCCCCATGGCACCCACTGGCCTTTCTGAGTGGAAAGGCTAGCTCGACTCCCCACAGCTAAGTGAGTCCTGACTTCCACACGCTGCCATCAATCATCCGGAAGGACCACATTTTGAATCAGGTTCAGTGGCGGTCATTTATAACATAGTATAATTATATGTGGAGCAACACTAGAATGTTACTAACAGATTCAATGTTATTTTGCATTGCACTGGTTCTTCTTTATTTTTTTACAGAACAGACAAAAATAAATAGAAATAATGAACAATACCTATGTTTTTACTGTATTAACCATCTATTTATTCATGAAAAGGAGGGCACGATTGTTTGCTTGCTAGGGGGAAAACAACCTCCCCCAAAAGCACATTGGCTGTGAATTAATTCTACGTAATCCTGTTTACCAAATGGGGAAATATATAAACGTATCCAGTAGTATCTCTGGGGCCTGACGCGCGCTCTGCCTGCCTGCCGCTGCCCTGCCAGTTTAGTGTGCACTCCGGCCGCGTTAAGGACTCTGTGCGTGCCTTTCATCTCCCAAACACTCCTCCTTCCCCGAGCGTCGAGGCACGTTGAAGCGCCTCTCAGAGAGCGGACCGGTCCGGACTAATAAGCCGGACTGTCGGAGGGCTCTCTCTCTCTCTCTCTCTCTCTCTCTCTCTCTCTCTCTCTCTCTCTCTCTCTCTCTCTCTCTCTCTCTCTCTCTCTCTCTCTCTCTCTCTCTCTCTCTCTCTCTCTCCCCAGGTCGACTCCTCCTTCAGGATCATTTGAAGATACTGAATAATACAGATTGGATTGAGCTCCACGTTGAGCGCTGTAAAGAGGGAGGCGGGCAGGAGGGGGCAGTAGAGTGCAGTAGAGGGCAGTATGGGGGCAGTAGGGGGCAGTAGGGGGCAGTAGGGGGCAGTAGGGGGCAGTAGGGGGCAGTAGGGCAGTAGGGGGGCAGTAGGGGGGCAGTAGGGGGCAGTAGGGGGGCAGTAGGGGGCAGTAGGGGGCAGTAGTGGCCAGTAGGGGGCAGTAGGGGCCAGTAGGGGGCAGTAGGGGGCAGTAGTGGCCAGTAGGGGGCAGTACGGGGCAGTACGGGGCAGTAGGGGGGCAGTAGGGGGGCAGTAGTGGGCAGTAGGGGCAGTAGGGGGCAGTAGGGGGCAGTAGTGGGCAGTAGGGGGCAGTAGGGGGGCAGTAGGGGGCAGTAGGGGGCAGTAGGGGCAGTAGGGGCAGTAGGGGGCAGTAGTGGGCAGTAGGGGGGGAGTAGGGGGCAGTAGGGGGCAGTAGTGGCCAGTAGGGGGCAGTAGGGGGCAGTACGGGGCAGTAGGGGGGCAGTAGTGGGCAGTAGGGGGCAGTAGGGGCAGTAGGGGGCAGTAGGGGGCAGTAGTGGGCAGTAGGGGGCAGTAGGGGGCAGTACGGGGCAGTAGGGGGGCAGTAGTGGGCAGTAGGGGGCAGTAGGGGGCAGTAGGGGGCAGTAGTGGGCAGTAGGGGGCAGTAGGGGGCAGTAGGGGGCAGTAGGGCGGTGGTGGTGGCTGGAGCGTGTCCGGCCTGCTTGGCCCTTCCTTGGATGAGAGCCATGTGCTCATTGAGGTGTCAGAAGAATGGCTGGCTCTCTGATGTGGGGAGGCGGACTTCCTATCTATTAGAGCCTAATGGACAGAGCGGTGTGGGATGACAGATGTGCTCCCAGTGACTCTGAGCCTGGACTCATTTTGTCCGCCGCACCATTGGCTATGCTTGCTTAACAGGCTGCGCCACAAGCTATTCTTGTTGAACCATGCCCATCGCTCCGTGCGGAACAGGCCCTACGAGGTACGTTGGGCCAATTAGTAACAGGCGGGATCCAACGGACCAACTTTCTGAGATTAAAGTGGATGACATCTTGCGGAACTTGAGTTCAGAGACTAAGTTTGTGGGGAAACAGATGAAAGAACAAACAAAAACAAACCGGGAACAATTCCCGGAACAAGTACACAACACGAGATGAAGCGACCGCGGGGATTGGCGCGCACACAAGAGGCTTTTTGATGGGGGAGAACGCGCACGTCCCTCCAACCCGCCTGATGTGACGTTCTGCGTTCCGGAACCCCAACGCCCAACCTTCTACACGTCGGCAGGACCGTGCGGAGGCCCGCGTGTACATCATTCGACGAGCCACGAAACTGGATTTAAAATAAGCTGAATAAGGATGCAATTAAAAAACACAATTAAAAGTAATACACCCCTGGGACCGGGAGAGCTTTGGCGGAGGTGTGGTGTTGGTGATGTGATGAGGCTCTGTTAATCAGCCATCTTACTGGGTTACTCTGGCACGCAGACCGCCGCGTTCGGTTACGAACACGAAACACTGGCAGGTGAGCTCGCTCTCCAGGAGATAAAATGATTTACAGTCAATGGAGGCGCTCGGCACGGACACACAATAACAACGTCTGATAGAGCTTTCAGGGAGGTTGAACAACGCTGACCCAGTAGACCCAGTAGAAACGGACCACTGCACTGGTTTCCATTGTTTTGGACCCGTCTTAAACACCTTTACCCTTTCACCAACAAAAATGGATATAGATGATGGATGTGCATGTGATTTGGTGCGAACGTTGAATGGGTGTTCCGAATACTTCTCCTGGGAAACATGGACTTGTGTTTCACCCCATGATGTTCGACACTCATCGTAGATTTCAGATTGGCATTCAAATTTGGAATTATTAAGGCGCCATTATTTGTAAACTGTTTCATGGCCCATGACAAACCATCCCAAGGGAGGAAAAGGACGCAGAACACAGGACCACAGCAGGTACACCTGCGCCCGAGCTGTGTGTGTGTGTGTGTGCGCGCGCGCGCGCACGCGCGTGTGCGCGCGCGGAGGCCGGCTGCACTGACCTGACGGGGTTGCTGGTGAGAGAGACTCTGAGGGATTCCAGACAATTAAGCAGCTTATCCTCTGTGATGCCGGAGCGCAGCTCGTGGACGTACTCCTGGGACGACAGCGTGCTCTCGTGCTTGCTGTTCCTCAGACCGCCCTGTGAACCAAAGACAAGGAGAGCAACTGTCAGATTAATGAAGACCTACCATAGCAGCCCAACGGGGGAGTTCAATTCAACGCTCTGGCTTCCACCACAACACACCAAGCCCGGAGTGGGAAATGTTTTCTGTAGTTTGCGGTGGTTTAAAGTTGTGCCTCACATCACGAAACCGTGCAAAATGGACCAGATGGATGAAATGGACTAGAAAGTACGAGTGAAGGAGTGCGTAAGAATCTCCTAATTATCACAAAAAAGGCTCGGGGAAAAGTGCCACTCCGATGACACACAAAGCCAACCTTGGTTATGGATGAATGGAGAAACAGAAAAGCGCGTACAGATGCGTGTGTGTGTGGTAAATGAGGCAGATTTGAGTAATGCATGCTTTCCATTAGGGCTGTTTGGGTGGCGTCGGAGAGTTCCACCGGCTCTCTGGGAGCCGAGTGCGCAGACATCAGTTTACAGGGAGGTAACCTTAAGTAGCTCAGCATGAACTACAGTAAGTAGACAAGAGGGCGAAAACAAGAGAAAAGCAAGAGAAAGCAGCCTACCGAGGATGATTCAGACCTGGCTCAGGGTCCTGTTTGGTGAGCGAATCGTGCCGATAGGCATTTGAGTAGCTCATAAGCAAACCAATATATTATATACACCAGCAGGCACGTTCCTCATCGTGGTGCCTTGGATCAACATCACCATCAGCCCGTTTACTGTATAATTGTTTGCCTGAAATCTCCACCTTGTGTCTGCAGGGGGTCGATGATATGGAACAAATGAGACATGGGGAGGAAACTACTTCTGACAAGGAAGGCCGCCATGTGAAATTGGCTTTGTGTTATTACATTTGGATTCGGCGCACAGCCTAGAAAGCCCAAGGTAGAGGAATATACGTTTAGAAAATCTGCAGAAGTGCAAGCAGAAGCTAATTGAACGAGGTCGCCCCGGTGAGCGATCTGTTACCATCATATATAACATGACCTGACCTAGTTCCTCCCCACAAGTTGGGGGCGGGCCACTTGGAAAAGTGAGTGCAGAAGATGAGTCAAAGAACAACAAACAAATGTAAATGTGAGTCAGATCGGGAAATTAATCAGCATCTCCGTAGGGATCCGTCTGGGTATGCACCACTCCCCCCCTCTGACAAGGTGAGATGATTCACAATGCTATACTTCATTTCCAGGTTCTCTGGTCTATGTCCGCTCTGCAGACAGTAATGGCATTGAGGACTGCTGTGTGTGTGTGTGTGTGTGTGTGTGTGTGTGTGTGTGTGTGTGTGTGTGTGTGTGTGTGTGTGTGTGTGTGTGTGTGTGTGTGTGTGTGTGTGTGTGTGTGTGTGTGTGTGTGTGTGTGTGTGTCTGGTGTGTGTGTGTGTGTGTGTGTGTGTGTGTGTGTGTGTGGACTCGATCATACCTGGCTCTATTCTCTCCTCCTAGCGTGGATGGCCAGGAGGAGAGCAGAGAGATATGAGAGGGGAGAGAATCATTTTCATTACCGTCTGTTCATCTCTCAAAGCTCCCTTTAATCTTCTCCAGCCCTGCTCCCTTTGAAACTGTCCCCTGCCCGCTATTTCTACCGGTTTGATAAACAGATACGAGGGCAGTGGCGTCTCACATGGAGACGGACACGATGAAGAGGAGAGCGAGGGAGGCAGAGCGAGGCCACAGGCAGACCCTGGGATTGGTCGATAGACCGACGGACATGAGAAAGAAACCTTTGCAAAGAAGTATTGGTCTTGAGTGAAGTCAAGAGGCTGTTCTCGTTTCGCTAAATGTATGTTCAAATGCTGAGAGAGACTTCCGATTTGGATTTCCCTGCTGTCTATCAAAAGAAAATCATTTTTAACACGCATGGCTCATAGCACCAATAATTAAACCAATAAAAACAACAAACAGCAATTTACCACAAACAAAAAAACTAAATTTATTGGACTGAGACCGGGTGTGGGTCAAGTACAGATCTACAGTGAACTTCATTATTTTGCAAGATGTATACATATAGACACTTTTACACCATATATATATGGTGTAAAAGTGTCCTTGCTCTTGGTCAGGGATGCCTACAGCTAGACCGTCTCCAGATCCGGGGTAACTGCTCAGTTACCACGCATGCTAATCATAATGCAAAGCCATCCCATCAGGCTCTGCATGATGAATAATGGATTGACAGCGTGGCGTTATCACAGCCAGACCTATGAACGAACACACCAAGCTCTGGAGGATTCCAATTGATCTTTGTTTTGCACGGCTGTGAGTGCCTATGTGTGCGTCTCAGGGGACTCTCTCATCATCGAGTGGGGCTGTTGACGTGCTCCAGGGAGACCCCCGACTGTACGTTTCAACTGCATCTCCTGGCCCCCTACCTAAAGATATGACCGCCCGTTGCATCACGTTGCATCAAGCTGGGCTGAGGGGAGGAGAGGGGATCCACTGCATGCCTAGGATGTTTTATTTAATTCCTTCTCCTCTCCTCTCGGCGTTCCCATCATGCGGAGAGCCGTGTCCAGCAGAACTCCAGTTTGAGTTTCACTTTGTGCGTTGACCTTTAGCTCTGGAAACCAAAGACGCTGACCAAATGCTCCCTGATGCTTCAGGGAGCATTTGGAGCATTTCCCCGCACACCACCCCACATGGCGGGCGGATCAGATGGGCGGATCAGCGTTTCACCACAGAGAAGGCAGCGGAGCGACCATCTGGAGAAGGCCGGGAGGCTGATGAGGGCTACTGGGAGGGAGTTTGTTCACATGATAGATTGCTCTTTGCTGTGTACTTTGGTTCTCTGCCTTTGTTTATTTCCAACTGCCGTTACATCATTGCTTCGGTCTTTCGGCGCACCATTCTCCACTTGTTTTTCTCTGTGTCTGTTCATCTGTCTTTCTGTCTTTAATTGCTTTCCTTTTCTTTGACGTTTTCCTCCACGCAACTCAACTTTATTTACACAGCAACTTTGGTACGACCAAGCGCCCCAAATTGCTTCACAGAGCGGGAATATTCATCTCCCTAACGTTTCATTCGGTTTCCCCGTCTGAAGCACTTGAGCTTTATTCCTCTGCGTCGCACATTCCTCCACAAGCATCACACGCTCTCCTGGTGCTCAGAGACGAGAACGACGTGAGGCTGCTGAGAGAAAGCCGGGCGTGCGCTCAGTGCAGCGTGTGAGCACCAGCGAGAAAGTACAGTGTGCTCCCACGGGGAGGGAAAAACAGTAGAGAGAGAGAGGTGGATAAAGGGTGAGTAACATACAGAGAGAGAGAGAGAGAGAGAGAGAGAGAGAGAGAGAGAGAGAGAGAGAGAGAGAGAGAGAGGTGGATAAAGGGTGAGTAACATACAGAGAGAGAGAGAGAGAGAGAGAGAGAGAGAGAGAGAGAGAGAGAGAGAGAGAGAGAGAGAGAGAGAGAGGAAGGTAGCATGATGAACCATCTGGGGCCAGGGCAGCCTCAGCAGTGGGACAGCAGCAGCCTTTTGACCACTGCCCTGAGCCTCATCTCCAGCCGTTTATTGAATCCCCTATTTGTCGATAACTGTATTTTCAGCCAAAGAAAACAGTGCTGGGAGCAATTACTTCAGCGGGGTCTGTCAATTTCATTTTAGGGGGTTAGGGGGAGCGCAGAGGCTATTTCAGGCCCTCGCCTAACACTCTCTCTCACACTCCCTCCCGCTCTCTCTCACACTCCCTCCCGCTCTCTCTCACTCCCTCCCGCTCTCTCTCTCACTCCCTCCCGCTCTCTCTCACACTCCCTCCCGCTCTCTCTCACACTCCCTCCCGCTCTCTCTCACACTCCCTCCCGCTCTCTCTCACACTCCCTCTCGCTCTCTCTCACACTCTGCTTCTAACTCTCTCTCCCCCTCTTTCCCTCGCTCTCTCTCCCCATCCATCTCGCCCCATCTCCAAACGCGGCAGAGAGCGAGAGAGAGCGGGGGAGAGAGCTGGAGAGAGCGGGGGGAGAGAGCGGGGGAGAGAGTGTGAGAGAGCGGGGGAGAGAGCAGGAGAGAGAGCGGGGGAGAGAGCTGGAGAGAGCGGGGGGAGAGAGCAGGAGAGAGAGCGGGGGAGAGAGCTGGAGAGAGCGGGGGGAGCGGGAGAGAGAGAACGGGAGAGAGAGAGAGCGGGAGAGAGAGAGCGGGGGAGAGAGTGTGAGAGAGCGGGGGGAGAGAGCAGGAGAGAGAGCGGGGGAGAGAGCTGGAGAGAGCGGGGGGAGCGGGAGAGAGAGAACGGGAGAGAGAGAGCGGGAGAGAGAGAGCGGGGGAGAGAGAGCGGGGGGAGAGAGCGGGGGAGAGAGCGGGCGCAGTGTCTTCTACGGAGGACAGGGAGACGACGGCAGGCCGGCTGCACCTCCACACGTCATCTTCACCTGGGATGAGCCTGTAACAAGCTGGCAGGACTCGGCTCTCAGCGCCCAGTGCCCAGCGCCGGGTGCGCTCAGGCGGACTGATGGATACATTATTCAGTGGCTTTGTCAGCTTACCAGGAAACCACATGGCGGCGGCGGCGGCGGCGGAGGGCCTGGAAGACTAGCAGCAAGGAGATAGCTGATTGCCCCTCACTTATTTCACCCTGTCTCTCTCTCTCCCCCCCCCCTCCCTCTCTCTCTCTCTCTCTCTGTCCCCCTCTCCCTGTCTGCCTGCCTGCCTTGCTGTCTCTCTCTTTCTGTCTGCCTCTGTCTCTCTCTCTCATGCTGTCCCTCTCACTATTTCTCTCTCTTTCTCTCTCCATCTCTCTCTCTCCGTCTCTCTCTCTCTGTCTCTCTCTCTCTCTCTCTACACTCCTCAATGCAGGGGATGTACATACGTAGTAGTACTCTAGGTGCTGCAAAATTACAGCCCAGTAAAACAAGCATTTAAGGAATCCTTCCCCGGGCCGACCCAGCAGAGCGGGAAGTGGATTGTTACACCCTCCCACGCACACACACACACACACACACACCCACACCCACACACACACACACACACACACACCCGTTCCCTGGATTGTAATAGAACATTGACCCAGCAGAATCCCATTTCCAATGTGAGCTCTTCAAACAAAAGCACATTTTTCCCTCAACACCGGGAGATAGGGAGAGGGGCTTTCCCTCCGCGTACCCAGTCGGTACGAACACAGAGTTTAATGGTCTCCATATCACTATGAATGAATGCAAACACCCTGGCAGATTGCTTGTGGCACCGAAAGGCGTCCATCTTCCGTCTCTGTACCCGCGTGTATTTTTATTTACCCATGGTGCACTGCTGGCACCAAGGACAGATTTGATGCTGAAGAGATTGCCGCGCCACCATTAGCTCGCCACAGAACTGTGCTCCCACGGGCCGGGCAAACACTCGGGCTACGTCGAGATGGGGGGGGGGGGGAGGGGCGGGCGGCGCCACGGCAACAGATAACCGCTGTGGGGTTCGCCGCCTCGGAGAGAAGACGTCCTGTGACGGCTACATGTCAAAATGGGTGCTAGCATTGTGTGTGTGTGTGTGTGTGTGTGCGTGTGCATGTGTGTGAGTGTGTGTGTGCAAAGGATGCTTTTTAGTCTAAATCATGGGGAGAAAGTTTGACACTTGCTATTCAACACTTGCTAAATACACTGATCTTGTTATTCCGTTTCCTTCAATTATCTATAAATAAAAAAATTACTTTCTCATAGTAATATTGTGTTTATCGCCTGCGTCTTTTTTCAATAGTATATATATTAAATACTATTATATCTACTTACATATGTCAGTAGATATAATAGTAATAATAATAATTATTACGATAGATCTTTGAGATAATTAGTGAACTTTAGTGAACCTTATGACTTGCCATCCTACTAATTAAGAGGGGTGTGGTAACATTGTACCAGAAGACCCATTCCATGCAGACCAACCCGATATCTAGTCCCACCAAACGGATCAAAGATTAATATTTCAATGAAATATTAATTTTACTACACGGAGTCCACACAGACATCCGTTACCACGCCTCTGGATGAAGTCGCCAACACGACAACACTTTGTACGGAGGGAGATATGAAATGTGCTGTAAGCCCTGAGTGAGGTCATCAGAGCGCACGGGGAGCTACTTTAATGTGATCCAACGTCGGCCCGCTGGTGTGGAGCGCAGCTAAAGGTCAGCGCGGCGGAGGTGGCGGCTGGACGGACAATGACTCTTCCTGCTGCCATCTTAAAGGACAGAGCCCTGCTGCTGGCCGATAAGACTCCTCCTCTGTTGATATTTTTTTTGTCCATTGAATTTATTCTCTCTCTCTCTCTCTCTCTCTCTCTCTCTCTCTCTCTCTCTCTCTCTCTCTCTCTCTCCTCTTCTCTCCTCCCTCCCCCCCCTCTCTCTCTCTCTCTCTCTCTCTGAAAACAATGTTATGCTTGCTCTTATTCTTTATAATAGGCAGTTGACATTTTTCTTCGTCTTGACCCCATGGGTGGTATGTAAAAAAAAGGAGGAAAAGGAGAATTTAACCCATGCAGACGGGTCAGAATGTCACCTGAATAGCTCGCTGTGACCGTAAAGTCACTGCCAGTGGGATCCTTAAGGGCGGAACCATATTAAGCCAGTTTATATAAACAATGTGTAACATTCATGAATTTAATTATGTTAAGTAATAAAAGCCATTGAAACCAAGAAACCTGAATGTCTGTTTTGCCCAAATATGTAGGGCATGGTAATATTAAAATATTCTGGCTGTGTAAAAGGAGGGTTAAATAGTACGTGGTTGTGCCTATGTGTGTGAGAGAGAGATGGCTTGTGCATGTGTGTGCATGTGCGTGTGTGTTCATATGTGTGTGTGTGTATGTTTTTGTGTGTCCGTGTGTATTTCCGTGTGTGTTTGTGTATTTCTGTGTGTGTTCATGTGTGTGTGTGTGTGTGTGTTCATGTGTGTGTTCATGTGTGTGTGTGTGTGTGTGTGTGTGTGTGTGTGTGTGTTCATGTGTGTGTGTGTGTGTGTGTGTTCATGTGTGTGTTCATGTGTGTGTGTGTGTGTGTTCATGTGTGTGTATCTGTGTGTGTGTGTGTGTGTGTGTGTTCATGTGTGTGTATCTGTGTGTGTGTGTGTGTGTGTGTGTTCATGTGTATGTGTGTGTGTGTGTGTGTGTGTGTGCGTGTTCATGTGTGTGTATCTGTGTGTGTGTGTGTGTGTGTGTGTGTGTGTTCATGTGTGTGTGTGTGTTTGTGTGTGTGTGTGTGTTCATGTGTGTGTATCTGTGTGTGCGTGTGCGTGTCCGTGCGTGTGTGTGTGTTCATGTGTGTGTGTGTCCCTGGGGTTGCTCGGCGTGCCTCCAGTAACAGCAGGCAACAAAGAACCTGAGGAGATAACGGCATTAAAAGATTCCCTCCCTCCCGTTTGGTTCCAAAACAAATATGCTACATAATGCTGCGGAGATGAGCTCGGACACAGATGGCTCTGATGAGCTGGATACCAACATGATCATGTTACCAGGAGGAGGGAGCGGGGGGGGGGGGGGGGGGGGGGGGACCACAGCAGCAGAGACTTCCCTGTTTGTGTGTTACATGTGTGTGTAGTGTGTTTGTGTGTGCGTAAGTGTGTGCAAGAGCGGGCGATTTGTGCGCATGCAAATGTCAGATGTACAATGGGTACTTTCTTTATTTACACACCAACTCAACCATGCTGTGGTGGTGAATTAATATTTAATGTATTCATAAAAGGTTTGTTTTTTATATTAGAGAGATCATGTTCATATAAATTGGTTTTAAATTTTCAAACAAATGCCCGAATCTTAAAAGCTGCCAACTCTGTATGTTCTTCTGAAGAGATGGAGGAATATAATATGCATCAGTGCTTAACAGTCAAGTTTTGTTCTTTTGTCTTCTTTGGTATTTTTCCAGCGGCGGATTCTATAGATTATACACTTGAAAAGCCAAACGTGTCTTTGAAGTGTACTGTGTAAGTGAATGAATAACGAATGATTTAAAAATCAGAGTATTATCAGACCCGAAACGGAAATTTGAGCAGCTCGTAATTGCCAGCATTTTAACACAGATCTCCAGGTTGGAAATTCCAAATGACAAGCCAAACAAAAAGTAAAGTAATGTGGCAACTGCCTGAGGAAACACGCACACAGACACACACACATATACAGACACACACAGATGCATCTTTTCTTTTAATAAGATAAAAACATTCACCTGAAGGATTAAAAAAGGTGAAACATTGTCATCATGTTCACCACGACCAACAAATATCACATATTTTTCTGTTTGAGCACACACACAATTTCTCACCTCTACAATAATCTGATCAACGCTCAGGTACAAAGTCACATGGAAGTGAAGCGGTTTGTTGGGACTCCACCTTGACCCTGGCAAGACTGCTTGTAACAAAAAGCGCTGTTTACCTCCCTAAAGTGACCGACCCTCCCTCCACCGTCTCCAGATACGCTCTGACCCCAGCCAGCGAGGGCACGCCATGAAGGACACGCACAAGGACACGACCCTGAACACAAAGGCACCCACGCACCCACGCACACAGACACACGCACACACGCTCACAAACAATCGTGTGTGCACACAAACAGGGCTTCATATTGCCACTACAGCACCAAAAGGAATCTCTCTTTTGCTTGCACTATAATGCTATTAAATCCCCTACAAAAGTTAATAAAAACAGAAACTAGCATGCCATGAATCAATATGAATCTCTAATTGACAGAAAGCCATCTCTAAATGCAGTGGCTGTTAATAACTTTTGTTTAAAGAGCGAGAAACAGGTTTCAGTCCCAAAACATTTATTTAAACAAGCTATGAAAAACTTAAAGATGAAAATAATAAAAACAAGTTAAAATAACGCAGCTATTAGGAAGTATGAACAATTGTTCTGCAAGGAAAAAAAGGTTTTGATTAGCCAAGAGATTATTACGAATATGGCTTAAGCTACTGTAAACCAATAAAGGAGACTCATCATGCAACCTACCCAACTAAAAAAAAGTTGGATAGATTGACAGGGAGCATATCAAACTAATGCCCAGTGAAAGACTACGGTTCGTGTTTCAACAAGGATGACACCACCCCCGAGCCACCACACGCTGCGTGTTACATTAACCAGGGCTACCTCCAGATACCTCCACTCATCGCTGGGGAGGAGTCTGTGTTCATACGGACTGTGGAAAGGTGTCAAGTGTGGTCGACATCAGGACTAATGAAGTCATGTCCTGGCATCCGATAATGACGCTGGAAGAGAGAGCGTTTTCCAGACGCGCGGTGCGGAGGTGTCTCGAGGATGCGGGCGGCCGGGTCAGAGCTCAGCCTTCTCTGCAGCAGAGTCGGGCTGGTGCATGCATTGTCCGAAGCACCCTTGAAAACAATTAGGAAGCAGGCGGGACACTGCGTCAGGCACCGCCGTAGACTCAGAGAGTCCCAGACGATGTGAGGGGAACTGAAGCCCCGGTCTGTCGCAGTAGAGACACTGCATGGTGACACTGTGGGATCCTTATCTCTCAGGCGCCGTTTACGATCTCAGGGGCGCGCTACTATTTCTCAATTCCTCGTTTATTTGGTCCGATTGTATCTTTGACTTTGAAGAAAAGGAGCAAAACTGGCCGTTCCGCGGCGCCGGAGACAAACGCAGACAGCCCGCGGGTGGACGGTCCGTCTGACGGTGTTGTGAACCGCAGACCTCGAGTCCTTCACTCTTCTTTTAAGTCATCTCCAGTCAAGTTTATTGGTTGGCCCCTCGTTACAATCACACTCCCTGTGGCCTGCACAGGCCCAAGTTGATACGGCTTCCAACCACTCTCCAGCTGTTAACTTTAGAGAGACAGAGGGCGGGGAAGGGGGGGAGAGAGAGAGAGAGAGAGAGAGAGAGAGAGAGAGAGAGAGAGAGAGAGAGAGAGAGAGAGAGAGAGATCCGTGTGTTAATGTGTGTGGCCTTGTGGCAGTCCAGCTCTATCTACTAAATGTCTGCTCCCCAAGAAAGAAACGGTCTGGCTTTTAACAACGCCTGCGTTGATTTGACTGAAATCCTATAGTTAATCACAACCAGACCAGACACAAAATGACAGCTGCCTGCTAAGACGAGGACCCAGTGCAATCCGACCGCTCTCCACATCTTAATCACCCCGTTAGTGCCGCTCGGTGGAATTAGATGGGGAAATTTAAACACTTGAGACATAGAGGGGAAATATCATCAGCTGAAAAACCACTGAAGCCAGAGATTCTGAGTCAACTTCTAGAAGCATAAATTGAACTGCGAGAAGAGCATGAGGAGCGGGTGCTTTTATGTGTGTGTGTGTCTGTGTCTGTGTGTGTGTGTTTACGTCTGTGTGTGTGGGGGTGTGTGTGCGTGTGTGTGAGTCTGTGTGTGTGTCTGTGTGTGTGTGTATTTGTGTGTTTTTGATTGTGCTAGTACGTGTGCTCATCAAATTGAATGTGTATGTTTACGTGTGCTCGGGGAGTGTGCGTGCGTGCGTGCGTGCGTGCGTGCGTGTGCTTGAGGAGTGCGTACGCACGTGTGCTTTTCATAGCTGCGGCATATTCCTCTAAGCGTTTTTCTGTGCTTTGAAGTCCTCATGCCTGTGCTGAATTTCAATGACAACCCAACAAAGATGGGAGCAGATGTTGAGCCCGCTCCGTGGAAGTCAGGCAGGAGAGAGCCCAGAGAAAAACACCACAAGGGCACCGCATGGAGGATGGCCATCTTAACACTGCTGCCTGTTGGCGCCCATGTAGGAACACACTGATAGGGAAATCAAGCAAACAATACTGCAGTACACGGGATAAGTGGACACGCTGAGGAAGTGCTAATGAACAGGTGTGGTGTTGAGAGGGGAGGGTAATGTTTTTTTTCCCCATAAAAGGCGCCGCGTTGTAGAATTTAGGTAATCTAGCAGAATGTAACATAATGCTCATATCTGTGTTTAAGTTACTGTTTAATTGAACGTACACTGATTCTAGCACAGGAGGGGGTCCTCTGCTTTGGAGACTGCCATGTTGCACCACAGTGTTTCTACAGTAGCCCAGAATGGACAACTCAGACGCCAGCACACTTGGGACAATTAGCAATCATAATCGCCAGACTAAACCACTACAATGCTACACATTTTATATATCTACCACGGTACCCCATCACTTGAAACTTGGCTACGCGATGCTATGGTAGACGTCGACAACATTTTGGAGGCACCTTACAGACCACCATAGCTTCTCCTACGTCCTTGGAGAGGTATGTGTTGAGGGGGTATCAGTCGGTTGCAATCTGCAACCTCTCCACTAGATGGCACTAAACCCAACACACTGCACCTTTAAGTAGTTGGATTGATTTTATATACTCCCTCTAGAGGAGCGCAACATATTATCGAGCATTTACACATATCCAGTCCCACCACTTCCGAGTACGGAACTCCAAACTCTCAAAAATCAATGCCAGGTCAGACCGGGGGCTCACTATGGCCGTGAAAGAACCTCGAGACAAAGGAACAGAGCCGAGAAATGTGCATTTCAGCATATTGAGATACTTTAACTATCCCGTTCTGCCCGGCTTGTCAGTGGACTTAGCAGAGGGGTTAACTAGTGTGCAGTTAAGCAGGTAAGGCCACAACGGATCTCATTCTGGATTTCCACCGTCTGTCTGTGCTGCATTGATTGCATTGTCAAGGCTTAATGAACTCTCAGGACTGCTGGGCTTGCAGCTCTTGGAGCTCGGGTATGAAGTCAGCGAGTAACTAAAAGTTTTGGGAGAAAACCGGGCAGGAAGAAAGTGAAGTGTTGGGTCAATGAGCAGAGAGGATCTGCGCTGTAGTCTTACATGGGCTGTTGAGAGGCTGCATCAGCACCAAGTTAACATCCATGTTAAACAAGCATGGTTTAGATATAAGGTTATGGATGGAACCAGGACAGATGGATCGACGCATGTTTAGCCGTGTTGAGCGGGGTAGGAAAGTAACTACGGGCTGTGCGGCGGAATCCTTACTGAACACCAGCTCTGCATGCGGCTGACTCTCTCTAGTAGGACCGTTGGATCCATTGCAGCAGTAACACAACAAGTTGAACACCCACAAGTAAAAAGTTAAGTAGCAAGAAAAGAAAACCTACAGAATAGTTTACCATTTACGATTAAGTTTAATTTGAATAGTCCTGAATTTAAGATCCTTGACAGGTCCTGTTCTGTACAAGGCCCAGTACTTCAGTATGGGTGAGGGAAGTAATTTGAGTTTAATTTGCCCTTAAACATGATTTATTTTTGCATGTGCAATGAACCTGTAATGGGCTTTGGGCCCAGAACTAATGGATATAGACTCTCGTACTCCAACCAGCTAAATAGGAGAATAAGAATAAGTTATATGAATAGAAGGAGACCGCGGGTCCATACGCATCAATTAAAAACCGATGGACAGGGAGAGAGAGAGAGAGAGAGAGAGAGAGAGAGAGAGAGAGAGAGAGCGAGAGAGAGAGGGAACGAGAGAGAGAGAGAGAGAGAGGGAACGAGAGAGAGGGAACGAGAGAGAGACAGAGAGAGAGAGAACGATAGAGAGAGAGTGAGAGTGAGAGTGAGAGTGAGAGAGAGAGAGAGAACGAGAGAGAGAGAGAGAGAGAGAGAGAGAGAGAGAGAGAGAGAGAGAGAGAGAGAGAGAGAGGGAACGAGAGAGAGACAGAGAGAGAGAGAACGATAGAGAGAGAGTGAGAGTGAGAGTGAGAGAGAGAGAGAGAGAGAGAGAACGAGAGAGAGAGTAAGATAAAGAGGCGGGGAGGACAAATGTATCACAAAGGGGGGGAGAAAGAATAAAACCAGAATGATGGAGAGGAAGCAGAATGTGTGTAATGACTGTGGACACAAAGTGAGCTCAGGTAAATTTGGCGGGAACATTAATGACGCCAAATCCATACAGTGTCTGAGGATAGATGCAGAGAAATGGGTCAAGCCTGATTTATGACAACGGTCGACCGGGGAGACTGAAGATGGCCCTCTCCAGGAGTTTGTGTGAGTGTGCTTGTGTGTGTGTGAGTGTGCGTGCGAGTGTGTTTGTGTGTATGCAGGTGTGTGTCTGCGTGTGTGCGTCTTTCTTTTTGTTTGTGTGTACTTGTCAGTTGTTCAGGATTAAAGGACAACGAACCAGACTGGGGCTGAAGTCTGCTTGGCTGGAATCCCAAAAGGCCCAATCACAACAGTAGGGCGTCTTGCTGGTGCGGTTCAGCTGAACGTATGCATGTGGTTTCATATTCATGAACAATATAAACGAGCAAATTTGGATAGCACCGCTGGTAAAAAATGTACAGTGTAAGCAAACAATTCAATGATGTCAGAAAAATAATAGGCCTACTTATTAAGACAACAGACTATGCATAAGGGAAATCACAAGTGAATTCACCGGCCCCCACTAAAATAGCCTATAAAGTTGAATTAAAACATATCCCCATGTATCAATTAAGTAGCAGGAAAGTGTGGGTTGAATGGCTAGGCAGCCCGTGGATAGGCTAGGATGATGACTCGGTACCTTTCACAGGAGAAACTTCCATGTTGATAGTCTACACACTCCAAGGCTGTCTGGGGACCACTAGGATTGAGTTAAAATAGAAGAGACAAGACTGATCACTTTGTCAGAACGGCGCATGAGGAAATTTGATGGTTGATTTGGGATGCACTGATCAGGCTCATATAATATGGGCTTAATTTGTATTTTTTACACAGATTCCTCCTAAACAGACCTTTCATAAAACCTAAGACTTAATTATGGAGGACGATCAAGATAATTTATAATATCATAATAAATGTCTTTATTATTATAATTATTTAGCCAATGCCTTTTATAAAATTGTCATTTGAATTCTAGGTGTGTATCTTCTACATAAATAAAAGACTAGGACAAATATTGTTGTTTATAAACAAACTTGATCTTATAATGGAGCTGGATGATGAAAAATATTTTACTGTGATTTGGCTTAGGCTATAAAGGCATAAAGCTAGGCTATAGGCTAGGCTAAAGGCTATCAGTTTAAAGGCTGCAGTCTCATGTGTTACGAAACTAAGCAGTGAATTAAAGTCGCAGATTGTTGGTTGCCGATACTCCGCCACATTGAGAGAACTCAAGAGAGTTTTAGTCCTGTGAAATCCTAAATCATTGTGTAATCAAATCACCCTGCTGGTTGAAACACAGCAATCAGTGCAAAATTCATCCAAACCCATTCTGCATCAAATGTCCGAATAGTAGATATCGCTAACACCGATGGTCAATGCTGGATTCACTGGAATATGTTCCAGCCACAATAAACAAATACAGTGTATTCAATGTGAATTTGTGTGTTATTGAGTTTGGTACATACTGAAACTAGTTATTATTTCAAGGGTAGTCCACAATTATTTATCTTTCCTCAAATCTACTTCTAGGTTTACTTTTCTTCTGTGTATATGTGTGTAACCATCTCACTCTCACCACATCATCGGGGTCATATCATCTTCAGTAATCACAGATACAATTCCATTGCTCTCCCCTGTTAGCTAAATAAATAGCATTTCAAATTGTCTGGTCCCAATCATCAAGGGAGAAAAACTGATCTATGAAATATCTGTTCACGAAACCCCCGACACATTATCTTCTCATCAGACACGCGGAATCACCAATAAGGGTGACGAGGGAGAACCACATTAGAATAAAAGTGCATTACGTGCATGTGTTTGTGAACGTGCGTGTCCTTGTCTGCCCGTGCGTGCGGGCGTCTATTTCGTGATTCAGAGAGTGCATAATGGCGTGGATGTAAGTGAGTGAGCGTGCGAGACAAAGCACCACAATGGAGAGAAGGAGAAGAGACTTCCAGCGTGAACATCCATGTACCTGCGCCTCCCCCAGCCCCTCCCAGACCGGCCTGCCTCTAATCAAGCCTTATTGGATGCGTTCACGAAGAGGTCTGGGGAAACAAAGGCTGTTCGCTCTAATATCCGCACCATTACTTGTCTCCATCCAGGGGCCGGGGTCCATTCGATAGCGGTAGAAATACCTATTCATCAAGGCCTCCGCCCCTCCTAATAACAGATGGAGAGATCTTTAACTGCCCGCAAACGAAGGCTCCAAACTTGAGGGAAAAGCACTTGCATCAGCAAGCGCAAGCGCGTCGGCTATACAAACCCGCTCCCCCTGGTTGGACCTGACTACTCCGACAAAGCAAGATTAATTTGCCTGTTGAATTGAGGGGAGGTGGCAGGGGGGGGGGGGGGGGGGGGGTCCGCTGTGGGCATGGTGCCGGGCCGATGCGGTCGGTGCAGGGGGGGGGTGCACTGGTAGGGAGCATCGGTACACCGTCAGCGTTAGCATCAAGCAGCAGCAGGCGGCGGCGGCGGCGGCGGCTGCTGCTTCAGCGAGGAGGAGAGCGCTGGGGCCATGACCAGGCAGAGAGGGTGAGGGGACGAGGGGACGAGGGGACGAGGGGATGAGTGGACGAGTGGACGAGGGGACGAGGGAAGGAGGGAAGGTGGGGAAAAGGGGGAGGAGGGGGGAGGGCGTAGGTAGCAAGAGGTGGGCTGGCGGTACTCAGGTAGTAGACTGGGAGGTAAAGTAGGGTCCTAAAGATGGAGCCCAGCGAGGAGCAGGGCTGTGCGAGAGGCAGAACACTACCCCAGATTAAAGCCCATTGTAGTGAGAGGAGGGTGTTGTCGCCATGTGATAAGTTAACTAATGGAGTTATGAAGATTAAAAACACGGTTCTGATTTGGTCGGGCAGAGCACGCTGCCTCAGTCTGACCAATATGTAAGGGAGAAGTAATCTCTAAAATGGGATACGGTGGGAGTCCATTAGTTGAAGATTAATTAAAGAGATATTGAAACTACAATATGCCTGCACTGTATCAACATAGCCATTAGCAATAAAAAAAGTACCACATTTCAATACACCGGGGATCCACTGGCGAGGGTGAGGGGACGTAATATATGACCTTCAGCAAATTAATTAAATCTTACAACCTTGAAATATGGAAAGAAGACGTGGCCAGCCGGGCCGACGTTGGACTGGGAGGCGTGGGACTGGGAGGCGTTGGACTGGGAGGCGTGGGACTCGGAGGCGTGGGAAGGAGGAGTGGAGTGTGTGTGTGTGTGTGTGTCTCTGTGTGTGTGTCTCTGTGTGTGTGTGTGTGTGTCTCTGTGTGTGTGTGTGTGTGTGTGTGTGTCTCTGTGTGTGTGTGTGTGTCTGTGTGTGTGTGTGTGTGTGTGTGTGTGTGTGTGTGTGTGTGTGTGTGTGTGTCTCTGTGTGTGTGTGTGTGTGTGTGTGTGTGTGTGTGTGTGTGTGTGTGTGTGTGTGTGTGTGTGTGTGTGTGTGTGTGTGTGTGTGTGTGTGTGTGTGTGTGTGTGTGTCTCTGTGTCTCTGTGTGTGTGTGTGTGTGTGTGTGTCTCTCTCTATGTGTGATGATGTTTGATACATTATGAAGCCGTATCTCTCCAGGCCAGTTCCACGTCCAAGCAGCGCCCAGGTTCCTGTTACTGTCCGCCTCCCTTTCTTCTCCCACCTCCGACAGGTGTGACCTTTCATTGGGCACCGCTCGCGTCCTGCTGCTGCCCCCCCCCCCCCTGCCGCTCGGCCTGGATTAGTCACCCTCTCCCCGGCCCGGCCGAGGGGCCCGCCGTGAAAAATAGACCACCTAATGCCCAGAGAAAGAGGCATTCATCAAGGCACCGAGGCCCCGGCGCCCGCTCTCTCCCTCCTCCTCTCCCCCCCTCCATCTCCTTCTCCTCTTCCTCTTCCTCTCCCCCACCTCCTCCTCCTCCTCCTCCATCTCCTCTTCCTCCTCTCCCTCCTCCACATCCACCTCCTCCCCCACTTCCTCCTCCTCCTCTACCTCCTCCTCAATCTCCGCCCCCTCCTCCTCCTCCTCCTCCTCCATCTCCTCTCCCACTTCCCCCCCCCCCCTCCTCCCCCACATCCACCTCCTCTCCTACTTCCCCCCCCCCCCTCCTCCTCCTCCCCCTCCTCCCCAACCTCCCCCACATTCACCTCCTCTCCCCCCTCCTCCCCCTCCTCCATCTCCTCCCAGCGTGGGAGGCAGGTACAACTGTCTTAACGGCGACTCACAAAGAGAGCGATGGCGACTCTCACTATTAGCGCCGGTTAAGCGCGGTGTTATTTCTAGGGCCTTCGTCTCGGTGAGAGCACCCCTGTGTTCTCCTGACTGCTTCGATGCAGCGGGTGATCTCTCACTGCTGGCGGAGGGGGGGGGCCCGTGGGGGGGGGGGGGGGGGGGGGGGGGGGGGGGGGGGAAGAGCCAGACGAACATCAACAGATGGTCGGGCGTGCGGCTCCCTGGCTGCGCCAGACAGCACAGCTTGCCGCCCCCGGTGGCCATCTTGTGAACACCAGCTGCAGGGGGGGGGGGGGACGCGGCGGTGGTGGTGGTGTTGGGTGGGGTGGTTGGTGGGTGGGGTGCGGGAATCTCCAGCGGGGATCTCCAGGAGGAGTTCTGGACGGTACCCCGGGAGACGGTTACCAAGCCGACCGACGCCGGGCAGCAAAACCAGTTAACCCCGGCAGTGAACCACAGGGCTCTGGGGTAGGGTTTGGTAATGACATCCCTCCATACCTCCCTTTCTCTGCTCCTTCTATCTTCCCCGTTCCTCTTCATGTTGATCCTGCCAGGGCGCAGAGGAATACTACCGCGGGGGGGGGGCAATGGCGCCCAGTCTGGATAACAGTCAGAATATAGCAGGGCACAGGGGAATACTATCTCCCTGTATGTTGCTCTCCCTCTCTCCCTCTCTCCGGCGCTCTTTCTCCCTCACTCGCTGGGGCTCAGCCTCGCTCCCTTTGGCTGGCTCTCCCTCCCTCCCTCCCGCCCTCCCTCCCCCTCCCTCCCTCTCTATCTCTCTCTCTCTCCCTCTCTCCCCCTCCCTCCCTCCCTCTCTATCTCTCTCTCCCCCTCCCTCCCTCTCCCTCCCTCTCTCCCTCTCCCTCTCTCCCTCTCTCTCCCTCCCTCTCTCAGGATCTCACTCTGTCTCTTATTCAGATTGCCAACACAGGGCAGCAGTGACACAGGCAGGGAGGGATGGCTGCTAAAAATATCAAAGCCTAAAGGTTGGCACCTTGGGGTTCCTGCATCTCCTGGAACACAAGCTAATGAGAGTGAGCTCGGATTGGAGGGGAAACAGAGAGATTTGAGACGATGAGTAGAGAAAATAGAGATTCGCAAATGGAGAAAAAAGATGATATTAAGGGCGAAACAGTCGTGCGATACTCGTTCCCAGTGTTTACCCCGCTTCATGTTTCATAACTGTCTTGCAGCGTCTTGCAGCACCAGCTCCTCAGGATGGGTAACAGAGGGCTATGTTGACATGTGATGGGCAGATAACTTTATTTTTCAGATCGGATCTGTTGAACAAAAACGTGGTAGAATGTGCCAAGAGGATGGCAGAACAGTTTTAACCTGTCCTTTAACATCACGCACCACATAACGTATGCACGTGTAGTTTAGGGTAGGACAATTTGTTTGCTCTACATCCGTACCGTCTATAAATATCTTTCATGAAATACGATGAAAATGTGTGGTACGGTTCCGAAATGTAACATGTGGGGGCAGTTTCCATGGAACCATTCAATAGATTCTCAATAGACAATCTCAGGTGTAACCTGCCAATCTGAAACAACGAAATTGAATCCAATGTCAAAACCACTTCACTGACACACCCTCTTCCCGGTCGGAGCAGCAGCCCAGAATGCATTGTGGGTAACTGCCTTCATTCACCAATCCATTGCTCTCGACCCATTTCTCCTGCTGGATGCCTGCTTCTCATCTACTCCACCTGTCTCCTCTAAAATCCTTTTGGACGACTCAGACCTTTGGCGATTTTTACAGAAAGAAAAGGGATTAGGTGATGAAGCACTGAAGCCAAACTGTAAACCGTCAGGGCAGCAGTAACACGGTCCAGTGCACTGCCGGCCAGTTCGCTCCATGTGTTCCGCCCACTTAGGCACACGGCAGTGCTCAAACTCAAACAACGGTGACTTGAATGGCACAATTAACAAAGTCCAGTGATGCATATTCCCTGCCTAATTCCGTAATGCTCAGACCCACACAGGCCAAAGCTAAATCCAAATAACGTGAAGTTTGGACGGGTTTAACAGCGTTTCTGTTGGTTGTTTGAATTACTCTGTCAGCTCTGTGTCAGCACATAGCTCTTTGTTTTTATTGTATTGTTTGCGTTAAGGCCACAGCTAAAGACTTTATTCATCTTGCATTCTGCCTCCAGAGTCCATGAATTTGGGTCCAAGCTAAAAACGCTGTACAAAAACAATTCCACAGTGTGTCACTCACGTCTATTATTGTACTTAACAGCAAAGACATGACTCAAGACGCATATGATTTATAAAACCCTTACAAAACAACTGAAACAATACTTTTTTTCCAATGTCACAACACCACATTCACCAAGGTAAGTGTGTGCCGAGCATAGATTTCTTTGTGGAGCAGTGTGTGTAAGAGTAGGTTTCCCGTGTGCACGCCAATTTGTTTGCGTGTGCGCGTCTGTGTGAGTGAATGCATTCACACACACGGGCATATTTTGGCTGAAACGCAGCAGGCAAAAAAACTCACATCTGGGCTGAATGTAAAACCCGACTGCACACGGTTCAGACAGTGCAGGGGAATGGAATGATAAGGAAGACAAGCCAACCGACTTGACGTGATTTCAATGAGGGTTGCAGTCCGACCGTAATGAAACATTTACGAAGGGGTCTGTTTCGGACAATAGCCTGGATATCGACTCTGTGTGAGCATCAACATTGCCCACAGAGCATCCCTACTGTAATGAAGGGTTAACAGATGCTGGAGAGGTTCAACAACAGGTGCACTGATGTAGAGATGACTCACCATCCACCCACAAACAATGTTGTAACACCTAAATACAAACACCAGACAAGGAGTCACGACCATCCGCACACACACACACACACACAGACACACACACACACACACACACGAAAGATTGACCCTAACTCCCACATTAGTGTTGTTCAATCATGGGCAATCAGAAAATACACCACATTAGCATACAACATTATTCTTCATGAATGCCTACTGCAAAATACATATTCGAGATGAGTTCTCTCTAAGAGAGAACTCAGATCGGAGGCCACTGCTGAACAGAACATGAACATATTCGTCCTTCGGTTTGGTCTCAGATGTTGGTAACTCTTTGCCTTGTTCCTCTGCCTAGCTGCCAGCCGACACAGACTGCTCGGCCACCTCCATGTCACTGACGAGCACCAGATGATTGCTCAGATGCCTGTTGCTATTCCATTCAGCCAACACCAAGCCTGCCAGCAAGCCAAGTTAAAAGATTTTATAATTTGATTCGAAAATTAGTTCTTTAAATTTGTCGGTGACAGGGACATGATTTTATGACTTTTTTGTACAGGCAGTTTTCTGGGCATCCTGGAGACTGACAAGGGTAAAAGTGAAATGAAGGAGCCTGCCAGGATGCCAGCCATTAAATTATATCAGCCAGAGGACTTTTACAGCTCTGGGCCTTTGCCCAGAGGGAAACCAGAGGAAACGAGAGAGGGAGAGAGAGACGAGAGAGAGGGAGAGGGAGACGAGAGAGAGAGAAAGGAGAGAGGGACTGAGGGAGAGAGAGAGAGAGAGAGAGAGAGAGAGAGAGAGAGAGAGAGAGAGAGAGAGAGAGAGAGAGAGAGAGAGAGAGAGAGAGAGGGAAACAAAAGAGAGGGAGAGGGAAGCAAGCGAGAGAGAAGGAAGGGAGAGGAAGACGGAGGGAGAGAGTGAGAGAGCAAGGAAGATAGAGATTGAGAGGGAAACACCGATGAGGAAAGGAGCAGAATGGATAACAGCCGACAGTCTCCTTTAACCCCAATATTTGGAGAGAGAAAAAGCAGACAGTGGTGGAAATACATTATGGGGGTTGCAATCAATTACCACAAATTCTAAATAACCATCCCACCCTTCATCCCCCATGCTTCCAGCAAGTTACGGCACCAGTAGTTGAACGTTTTGCGTCGAGCAACACCAATTAAGCGTACCATTAGCGGGCGCAGTGGCGACAGACGCTTTCCCGATCTGAGGCTAATAAACTTTGCAGCTAAGCCTTCACAGTGTCTTGCATGGGGTCAGTGGCAAATAATGCTGCTGGACCGAATCACACCAACCAGTCAATACCGCCAAATAAATAAAAGAGGAGTCATTTTCTGGGGGAACGGTGACAGCTAGAGAGAGAGAGAGAGAGAGAGAGAGAGAGAGAGAGAGAGAGAGAGAGAGAGAGAGAGAGAGAGAGAGAGAGAGAGAGAGAGAGAGAGAGAGAGAGAGAGAGAGAGAGAGAGAGAGAGAGAGAGAGAGAGAGAGAGAGAGAGAGAGAGACTTGTGCAGCTTTCTCCGCCTCTATCTGCCTATCAGCGGGTGAGCGAGCAAGGCCATGCCGGGAATTAGGTTTCAAGAGAAACCCAGCGAGTGAGTATGACTCGTCTGTCACTGAATCTACAAACACCTCAGAGACTTGTCACAATAATGGAATTTTTTGTTTGGAGAGAAGGCGGAATAGTTTGGAGCTGAGCAGAGATACACACGGCGATATAGACAGGGCTGTCTGTGCGGATGCCGGTCGGAAGAACGGGTCACAGCATTCAATTTTCCTCTACCCCTACACTGGAGGATTGGTGATGCTAAAGCCTGTGCTGGATATCGTGATCGCCAGTTGATTACCCAGCGATAATTATAATGGCTTTGTCTTAAGAAGGCCCGATCTCTCTTTGACCCCACTGTAGAACCACCGGCGATAAAACCAATACCATAATCAATAGTCCGTTAAACATCAGAACAGACGACCCGCTGAAAGTGGCTGATCTAACCTCTGAGCTTCGTCTTTTACTCATGCTTTTTTATACCCCCCTTCAACTAACGCTGCACTTCACATTGATCGCCTTTAATCACTTCATGCGGCAATCGATGCAAACATAGATCCGACTCATTCCCGCCCTCTGTTCATACACGGAGTGTAAAACCCAGGTTCTCTTCCCACCTTTAATTATAACTTCCTCATTGTGCTCACCGTCTTAGTGGCGGCAGAGCACGGCCTCGTGACGATTAACACGCCGCTAAAGGTGCATTTGACGTGATGCGCGCCGGTGACATCGATGATGTCCCATCAGGGATGCAAATTCCCCCGGGTTTAATCGCCCGAATAACAAAAGGATCAGAGCGCATCCTCAGTGACATTAGCTCAGCTGGGCTAAGACAAGCATCATGTTCACGGAACAACAATGGAACCAAGCGCTGTGGTAAATTGGGCCGCATAAGCTCCGTAAAACCATTTCAGATAATGCGCACACTGGTGAGTGGGGGCAGACGTAATGAGGCGCCCGCATTGTAAATGCAAACAATCGGCCTCCGCTTGGTGAATTATGATGTGTACACAAGGCAGCAGGGCGTCAACCTCTTAAAGCTTTCCGTGTGTTTTTCATCAGGAATACATCAATATCCCAGAAGCAGCCGGGGAGTAAAGGAGCGAAAAAAGATTCTTAAAACAGGTGGGAAAAGCCTCAATCGAAATAGTCAAGGACCCTGCCTCTCTCTCTCTCTCTCTCTCTCCCTCTCTCTCTCCATTCTTAATGAAGGCCCCTTTCAATCGCCGCCATCTGAGAGAGCTTTCCTCCCGCGCCCCTGTGGGGGGGGGGGGGGGGCCTGGGCCCCGACATCAGTGAGGAGAAGGCTCCCTCCCAGGTGGCCGACGCGGGGAACACCCCAGGACTGCCTAATGGAGCCCCCCCCCCCCACAACGGAACAATGGGACTCCCTGACTGCCAGTCTGCACACGCACTCCTTTCAGTTAGGATTGCATCTCACCTGCTGCTAAAACAACAACAGCAGCAGCAGCTACAGGGAGAACACTCAATAGCTGCCAATGGCTGAGAAACAAACGCAGTGTGAATGTTAATGGGGGGGCTTAGCAAGACCTCCAACCTGGCAACTTCATCAGAGCGATTTATTAGGGAAAGGGGACTTGACCTTCAAGGTTCACTTCAGTCGTTGGATTCAAGGAAGGAATTGATTATTTTGGATGCGAAGGACAGGACGTTGGTGGGTCTTATTTTTACTGTTAGATGGCATCTACCTTTATTCTCTGCATGTTAAGGAGAAGTAGTTGAGAAAAATATGGAGCTTGGACACGAGTCCTTCACAGTAGTACAACTAAGGCAGTAACACTCAAGAAACGTTGCTATAATGATTTAGTCATGTTTAACCATACTAAAGTGTCAAATAATGACGTACATGCATTTAGACGTGTTCCCTGCTGACCGTCTGGGGTGGCTGTGCTGAGCGCTAAACACTAGGGACGCCGGTCGCCATTCACTTGTTCAAATTTCTGGGATTTAACTACGTACGTTTTCCATGTATGGCAATGCTGCAACATGCTCTTCCGGAAGGTAACCAATCACAACGGAGTGGGGTTGGCAGGAGGGGGGCGAGGGGGTGGAGAAGGACGAAGCCGAGTGTTGACAGAGAAAGCTGAAAGCGCCCAGATGAGAGGAAGAGTTTCCCGAAAATCAACATCGTTTTTTGTGCTGTGATTCATGTCTGGTTGCTCTATAGGAGTCATTAATAAGAAATTAAGACCAGAAAAGTAGTATAATAGGAGATCTTTAAAGATCCCCATGTTGTTTAAATATTTTCAGAAATTGCCGAAGCCATTCGTTAAGAAGGACACAAGAAGTTGAAAAAATACAGTAAAGACAGATGTTGACCGATCAAAAACTAAATTTCCAGAGTACCATCCAGTTAAGGGATTTGCGATATGTTAATTGCGATTGCATGGACTGAATAACCATAAATACCCAGAACAACTTGGCTTTGGAGACTCGTCTAAGTCCGTCTAAGGGTGTCTTCGGCCTATAAACCGGAACCACTCATGCATTCTGGACCATATAGTTCATTACTCCATTTGTATTTTCCAAACTCGGTAACGGCAACACGATGAAAACAAACCCATTAAAGTAACCCTATTAGTTCTAGCTTATTACAACTTTTATTTACCAAACTAACATAATTTGTTAAAACATGTTTTGAAGAAACTAACGCAGTGTGAATGTAAAAAGCACAGACTATGTCAAGTAATTATTGGAGGCATGAGGAAAAGGAGCACCCCAAACAAAGACATCATAAGCCTGACCAAAAACCGCGCTGGAGTATGGCTCCGTCTTATGACTCCTGTCTCATCGGTGAATGAACGGTTGTGACTCATTTAGACCACGTAGAATACAGCGTTACAGTGGACCTCAGTCCTCCATCGCTCACACAAGGCCAGAGTAAGGAGGCGTTCCGATGGGCTCCGCAGGCCTTAAGCGTGGTGAGAAAATATTACATTTATTCATTTCTGCAGCAGAAAATGTAATTCTTGGGAGTTCAGAGGCCAAACAGAGCTTGATTTTTTTTCGTGAACCATAGAATCCTGAAATAGTCGTTTATCCAAACTTCGACTTACAGCAGGTCGGTGTGACCGCTTGTGTCCCTGAAACAGATGTAGAGCGCACAGAATGATTGTGTGAACATGTGTCCTTGGCTGAGTGATGTCCAACAGCATAGCATGTCTTCCTATGCATTAAATCCGAATACATGTGCCCATACAGAGGGGTGTGTGTGTGTGTGTGTGTGTGTGTGTGTGTGTGTGTGTGTGTGTGTGTGTGTGTGTGTGCGCATCTGTGTATCTGTGTATGTATCTCTGTGTGTGTGTGTGTGTATGTATCTCTGTGTGTGTGTGTGCATGTATCTGTGTGTGTGTGTGTGTGTGTGTGTGTGTGTGTGTGTGTGTGTGTGTGTGTGTGTGTGTGTGTGTGTGTGTGTGTGTGTGTGTGTGTGTGTGTGTGTGTGTGCGCGCACGCTTGTTCTTTTTTTGCGTTTGCGGTTGAATTCCCCGGGTTTGGAAAATGATGAGACAAGGTGGGGAGGCGAGCCGATCGTTTGAGACCTGTCATAATGTTTCAGTTTACGAGCCAATGACAAGAAACACACGCCTCTCCACATCAAAGTTTATTGCAGTTCATCACCTGCCCACCTGCAGAGTAATGACATTTAGCCAATCCTATAACAAATCCCAAGAAACCTGCGGGTGTAAATCAATGCCTGCCCACCCCTTTCCAGCTGCTGCTAACATCCATTATTAAAGTTTACACATCATATTCAACAGAGTCAAGCCAGAGTATGTGCCTGCTTGTCTTCCCAGGAATCTCAAGCTGGAAAATGGCTTGAATGCATGTATATGTGTGTGTGTGTGTGTGTGTGTGTGTGGGAGAGCACACAGAGACGTCGACATCTACCCACACAAATACACACGCACCGGGAATCCAGAAGCATTCCCCACATGATCCTTACCCGGGTGGAAAAGTGAAAGATAAGTCAGATGTATATCTATACTGACACAATGTTTACGTCAAATCCCAATTGCCAGGAATACCTGGAAGGAGAGCCTTTTCACCCAAATGGGAGGCAATTTGCGGGTGGAAAACAAGTGGCGTTTGGCCTTCAAACAGGCAGTGTGCCGTGCTGCTGTCAGAACGAGCAGAAAATTGGTGTACATGTTGTTAACCGCACCCCAATGCACCCTTGGATACAATTGGCCAACAATTTCCCATGCCTTGTCCCTCCTTGGGTCTTCATGCTCCTGGCTATTCCGAGAAGCTAACTAGCTTTCGGGAACACCTATTCTAAACTATGTTTGTAATGCAACGGTCTGGTCTATGGATGACACACATCAAAAGCCTCAACAGGGATTGGTTTATGGCCCGCTGTATTCCTTTGCGTTGCCGTTTGCCATCAAAACAGCAGGATGAAACGAGGGATAATAAAGGCAGAAGGCGAGGTGATTGGGGCGGGTGGTACAAATTGTCTTGGTGTTATATAAGTCACTTTAATATGAGCAGCTATAAGATAATAGCACGACGTGCACATGTTGACAGACACAGATGCGATCCTTTACTTCTCACATGGATGAAAATTAAGAGGGGATTTCCTCGTATTAATCATAGTCTCCATTTCCTCCACCATCATCTCGACCACAAAAGCCCCCCATGTAGTGGGAGGCATCATTAAACCACATTACCCATCTAAGATGCAGAGAGGAGACCTTTGCTCCCAGCCCCGTACCTCTCAGCCCTCCCCAGATATGCAGAGTGCCACCCGTACCCCGCCTGTGTGCGTCTCCATCTCTGCTATGTCTTTGAATGAGTGTGTGCTTGTGTGTTTATGCATATGTCTTTGAGTCTGCCTATGCATATCTTTTTGTGTGTGTGTGTGTGTGTGTGTGTGTGTGTGTGTGTGTGTGTGTGTGTGTGTGTGTGTGTGTGTGTGTGTGTGTGTGTGTGTGTGTGTGTGTGTGTGTGTGTGTGTGTGTGTGTGTGTGTGTGTGTGTGTGTGTTGAAAGGTGATTCATACAGCAGTGGCTGACTACCCCCTGCTGGCAGGCAGTGTGAACTTCAGGGCAAAGAAGAGCAAATTAATTGGGGGAAAGGTAGGAGCGAGCACAGGAGAGACGATACAATGGGACACAAATGCTTTGCCACTCACTGCTGTTGTGCAAGATGCCACGATGTTATTGGTTGGTTGGAATGGGTTTTTGAAAACTGTAAGCGTTTCCATTGTTGGCTATTTCTTTATTTTTTCCCCTGCCTCTTAAAATGCATCATTCACATCTTTGAAAACGTGAAAGGACCTTTGAGAAGACATCTCTATGTACATAGATGATAAAGAGGACTACTCTCTGACAGCCATTATTGACAACCATCTGATGTGGCAGGTATTTACATTATGCTTTACTGCCACTAACATAGCACCCATCTCCACAGTTCAAATGGAAACTATCTTTGAATGGCATTTAGTAATCCATTTTGTTAAAACATCATCTATTGCATTTATGTTCAGACTAAACATATTCGAAGGGAAATACATTTACATCTTGCAATGAAATAATTTAAATCATATCAGCGATGTTTACCACGTCATTGAAATACAATACAATAAGAAACCATTAAATGAAAAGCCGTACATATGCAGTATCTTGTAGCGTACCGAACGAAATGCGATACAGAAATGAAATTGTGTTCAATGATCGACAATCAAATTCAGTGGCACAGCACATTGTTGCCTTTCTTCATTTTTGCTAAATGAAAGAGGACTCTTGATTGCTGAACAGGAGTTGCTGCCATTTCATAACACAACTCCTGCCTTACTGGCACCCATGAATGAGAAGAAGAAACAAAACAGAGCTACTCTCCAGAAAACAGAGAAAATGACGATCTCACTGGCGGCAGTAGAGGCATGATGTCGGCTTGTCAATACTGCTGAACAGCCATAGACATATTTACACCAATATAGAACATTTCCAATTGCTATGGAGATTGAAGGTGAAACTTACTGAAGTGTATTCCCAGCAGGTTAAAAGAAAAGCGATTGAAGTGTTGGCTTGCTGTCCATCAAAAAAAAACAATGCACCACAGGTCTTTGAACAGGCTGTTAAAAGGGAATAGCAAGCTTCCTGTCAGGGTGAACTTCCTGAAATTATTAGCATTATTTACTGGAGTGACTTTTTGAAGTGAGGTGGGAGGTTACAGTACACTGGGTACGGAAAGGGTGCATTTAGAAAAAGTGGCTGACAGCGAAATATCGCCTTGGAAGAAAAATGTTGAGTTTGAGGCTTCAGTCAATTTATCGGTGCAAACAACGGACGCATTTCTTTTTTTGGCCGTCCGTTCTATTTTGATTTTATTTTTCTAAGGACGGCTGGAAAAATGATCCTAGTGTTGTTTTTATGGCCAATCCAATCCAAAGTTGTCTCTGGTTTCTCTCTTCAGTTCAGTCTGATTTCCTCCGCTTTCATCTCCAGCGTTCTGGTCCACTGCCAGAGCCATAAGCATGTGTTAAATACGGGGGTCAGCTGAAGGCAAGGGGTCTGTGCCGCCGAAAGGAGAAGAATCAGCTTATTAAAAAGCAAGCACTAGAGGAGGCCCCCACGCTCCACCTAACCCGGAGGACCACCACTTTATTAAGCTAATTAGCTACTTTGGTCCACAGCCGGTGTCAATAGGGGAAACGCATATTTCACCTCGTCAACCTCCGCTGATAAACTTGGCTGAACTCCGGACTCGCTAATGAACTAGCTTCCTAGCAATGTCCACGTCGTAATGAGTGGAATCGGCTCTCTTCCCTTAAACTGCCCGTCAAAGTCGTTAACTCGTACAATCCGCCAAATTATAAGGGAACTGCGTTTCAGAAATTCTAACGATCACCGTGTTTAAGGCGTATTTTCCGTGTGCGCTCATAAACGTTTGAGTATTTAACATATGTTAACATACAGAAAATGAGAACGATTTCCCTTGATGAAGGCAATTCAGGATCCCACCTTCAGACTGATGAGCGCTGCTGACTGCACTGAGATGCACATGGCATTCTCATCCTGGAGTCTTGTCTAAATCTAAAACAAACTCATGCTTTCTAATCCTTCATCTTCTGGCAATCACAGTTAAGAATCCTGCATTTGCCAGGGCAGAAGTGGCGAGGAAATCTTGCTAGGATGCCAGATATTATCAGTGTGTCTCCTCAGAAGAGTGCTTACTGATTGCTTCCCAGTACTGCCTTCTGGTGCCAAGGCCTGGGTCTTTGATTAGAGCAGACTCCCCATCATCACAAGTGTATGATTATGGCATTAGGCTGCATTATTTGCATCAAAATCCGCAATCAAGAAATTGGCATCAGAGATCGATACAGGGCAGCAGCTCTCCTGACGCTAGAGAGGGGCGGGAGAGCCTGGAATCAATTAGGGAGTGACAGCCACGTCCAGGCATTACTTTTAATCTTCTAATGCAGCTAAGGTACGCGGTCCGCCATACGCTGACTTCCAAAGGTGGAAAAATCGATTCCTTCCACACATGTTAACCCTGCGCCATCCCAGGCTGTTTCAACAGCATTCAGCCTTAATGAAAGGACCCAGCCCAAATCCCCTTATCCTCCAAATGGGAAAAAACTCCATTTGATGCCACACTTTAGCCGCAACTGGAACAATTTAATCCCCCTCAGATTGTTTCTAATGCACGGCAACACCTGGCTCATCACTCAGTCGTATCGCAGGGCCGCTGTTCTCCGGTGGGATGGCCCGGCCAGCTGCACCTATCGGTTGTTGATTCTGCTGCATCAAGCGTGAGAAGGCCGGCCGGGTTCAAGGTTCTCTGGGTATGAGCGCAGACCAGGACTCAACCGTGTGGAGACTGAGGTGTTCAGGGAATCCTGGCTCTGTACTTGGTGACTGATGAGCAGATTCTCGACCTCACTGCTGGTAAACAGGGTGCAGTAACGTGGCAGGGGTAGAAAGGCTAAACCCTCTGCTGTCTACACTGCTGTCGTGAAGCGCATTAATATTGCATCGGTGTTCGGGGAGGAACACCGCGGACTCGGCGGTGACGGGGCTGTGTGGACAACGTTGGGTCGGGGATGATGTGTGAGGCTTCTTCGGCTAATCAGGCGTCATTTAAACCCACGTGGCGACTGACACGAGATCCAATCGCAGAAGAGGGGGAGGGGAAAAGGCAATCCCAACATTCCCACTTCCTCTTCCCTGCCCTAATGCACTGTGGCAACAATCTAACAATCCAATTCCAGAGCCAGACCCCCACGGTCTGATGCGGCCCTCAGCCCTGTCCTGGTCCCTGTCACATTACTCTTTCATTAGAACCCCTTCTTCTGCAGGTAGGAGAGGCATGGAGGTGGGAGGAGGGCCTGTGTGTGTTCTCTCCCCCGTGCTGGGAGCTGTGGCCGGGATTGGGAGAGGAGACATGGGGAGCTTCAGCCCATGTCAGAAGATAGGCTCTGAGGACAGGGGAGGGGGGGGGGGAGAGGAAGAGAGAGAGAGAGAGAGAGAGAGAGAGAGAGAGAGAGAGAGAGAGAGAGAGAGAGAGAGAGAGAGAGAGAGAGAGAGAGAGAGAGAGAGAGAGAGAGAGAGAGAGAGAGAGAGAGGGGTGGTTTGTGGGGTGATGAGGTGGAGAGAAGCACCTCCTTATTCTCCTCCTCATCCCTGAACCTTCGTGAATATTACCATTCTATCAGTGTTTACCCAGTGCGGCAGAGCTGAAAATGATAAATCTGTGCAGATGCATGCGTTTGTGTTTGTCTTAGTATGAACGTACGTGATAAGCGCGTGTGTGGGTGCCTGTTTGTTTGCGAGCATTGCTATGTGGCTTTCTGTCTCTCTGTCTGCACATGGGTCTGGATATTTGTGCAGAAGTGGGCAATTGTTTATGTATGTGTGTGTGTCTCTCTCTGAGAGTATGTGCGTCTCGGCCTGCGTGTGTTTGACTCGGAATGTGTGTGTGCATCTGTGCGCGTGATTGCCTCTGCATGTGTACCTGTGTACGGCGGTGTGTCTCCCTGTCGGTCTCGAGGCAGACAGGGGGAAGCTGCACCGCCCCGGCAGGCCCTGCTGGTGGGCTGGGTGACCTGACCACTGACCCCTGGTGGTGGTGCACTGCGTTGCGAGAGAGACGGCCGGCGGCTTTAGGAGGCCTGCCAGCGTGCCAGCCTCACCACTCACTTCTTGGCACCGACCACCAAGCAGAGAAGTTTTAAAATGCAGTGAGGAGAAGTGGAGGCTGAATGGAACTGCCTCAAGAAATAAACGAAACACAAGGAACGCCTGGGTCTGAGATGCACAGCAGAGAAAGTTTACTAGGCCTGGATTCGGAATTCCCCACGAGGGGTGATAATTCAAATTAATGATTCAAAGGGAAAATTATTGGCAGGGAGGAGGGAGGAGAAAGAAGCAAGAAGAATGGACTACAGTGAAGACAGGGCAGAGAGCAGAACTCCAACTGAACTAAAACCCACACAGCCCAACGGCCTGTGTGTGTTAGTATGTTAGTATGTGGCATGCGCAGCAGGCCCGTGGACATTGTGACTTTCAATTAGGCCTGCACAATTGATAAGAATACAGACTGTCAAGTTATCCAGACCAACCATCACACACAGCGCCAGGGCATGAACAGGAAACACAATCAGTGTGCATCACGGCGGTTATTAGCTGGCAGATACAGAAATGTAAATACAGCTGCATATCCTTGTCCCAAATGCATATCAAACAGCCTCCAAGCAGTGAGCTCCTTCACTTCCCAGCCTCCCACCCATCTGATTGCAGATTCTAAGTTTGTAATTTTTGCACAAAGTGAAAGCAAAATAAATAAAATCACCAAAATAATAATAATACCAGAGTCAACATCCATCGCACACACGAACCCAGAGTCCAAAATAATTCCCTTGAGTCTGTTAATCTCTCTTCCCCCCCCCCCACCCCCGCTGCTAGGTGCGAGGTGCTAGACGTGGGCTATTTCCGAGGTGCTGAATAGATGGGAGATGGGCGGTGTCTGAGTCACACATGGCGTCTGGAGATAACGGTCAGGCGGGCGGCGGAGGCTTGGGAACACAGACGTGTTCTGGCGCCTGGGCTCCGTCCGGTGGAGGGGTAGTGGATATACGAGTCCCTGTGGGTTGCAGCTACTCCAATTTCAACCATGGCGCCCCAATTAAAGTAGTGGTGGGGCAAAGTAGGTTCCAGCGTCATGCTGGGAGAAAGTGCTTTCTGGACCCCTCACTAGGTTGGAAGCGGGCTACAGATTGCTCTGATTTTAAATGAGAATTTTCAAGTTTTCTGTAAACGCTTACCACTCCATTTTTCGTCCATTTTAGGCGACGCTCTCATCGAATGTTCCACAATGAAAACGGGATTTTTCAAGTTTTGGTGACGTTGGGCTGTTCAGTTGGTCTAGTTTATTTTTTACCTTGCACTTCTTGGAATACATTAATATCATCACTATTTCACTCTCAAAAGTCATTCTGCGACAGATGCCCCGAGTACTAAGGGTTTGATCCAATTTAATACAGTATGTTTACTACTGTCCAATTACCTCTTTCCGACCTTAACTTATATTCCGATAGTGTTTGAATTTAGTTGCATTGTTATGCTCTGAAGTAGAAGAATAAAGAAAAGGACAGTTTCATGTTTACTAAGCTAATAATGGAGGGATATTTAAACTGGTTTCTTATTTTCTAAACTGGTGGGTTGATAAAATACACAGGACAAGGACAAAAATAATGCAAGCATTTATCACAGATCAGTGATTCATGGATTCATGAACTGATGAGGTAATTCCTATTTCAATAAAACCATATGGTTTTAGATACAGTTACATACAACATGTTCTATCTAATCAAAAGATTATAAACATAAAACTAATGGTAGATTTAATTTGACTAAACAAAACAACTCTGTGGTGACGGTTGGTTCAGCACAGTTCAAAATACTTTTGTACAAAATATATTGATTTCACATTTATTTCTGTATCTTAGTCATGAATCTAGCTCCCCTTTCTCTTTTAGTAATAAAGCGCAATGTAGGCCCCATATTTTTATATATAAATAATAATAATACTGGTTCTTCATCCTTACAAAAGCAAATGAAAGAGACAGCCACAAATAGCCTTTATAATCACAGGGCCTATGAGAGGAGTTTCTTTAAAAAGCCTATTGTTTAATTAGCTCTGGGCTGATGAGCATGAATGAGGCAGCATTGCACGACCAAAAGCCCAGAGTACCCTTGATTTCCTTGCTACCCGGTCGATGAAAACATTTAATATATATCTTACAAGTAAACTCTATTCAATTTGTTTATGAAAACGTTTTTTTTATGATTTAACAAAAAAAAATTACCATCACAAAACTCAAAAATAAATTACACCGTGTTTGCTTGAATGGACACAACAGCTTCTTAATTAATTTCTATAACAGCAAGGAATCAACTTGAATATCAGCACAAAGGTGATGAAAGCACGTAAATGAAGAGCCTTGAACCTGACGAATACAGAGACGAGCAGGCAATTCCAGCTATAACTTCATTACCTCCTAAAAAAGCCCTGCACTTTCTCACACACGTGAGCCTAGACAAACATCCTGACACACACACACACACACAAACACACACACACAAGCCAAGACAAACATCCTGAAACACACACACACACACACACACACATGCAGAAGACCCAGAGCCCCCCTCTCACACAGCTGGGCAGCGGTGATACTTAACTGTGTGTCAGTTTATATTAGGGCAGCAGAAGCTGCGGCCCGTCTGGGGGGAGAAGGGGATGACTAGATGAAGTGCGAGCCCTGCCTGACTCGATTTTCAACCAGCGCCAACGACAGGGGGCTGCAGTTAATGAGGTTGTTCTACGGGTCTCTCACTACCCGCCCCAGTGTCCTCTAACCCTCTAACCAATATCGCATTCCACCACGTCAACATAAAGTCTGCTCCCTGCCACGCTCGCTACCCCCCAGAAACAAGGCGGGCCAGGTGTGTGTGACCAGACAGATCGTAGCCGGGAAGGGCGAGGGAGGTTCATAAACCCATGGCCAGGGAGAGAGAGGGATTGAGCCATTCCTGGGCTGGGTCCAGGGGAAAGGACACGCATATTGATATACTGTCCTTCAGGCATCCTGCCCATTCAACTCATGGTCGTTACTGTACCGCAGGCCAGAAGATGGGCCTGGCTCCAATGTCAAAGAAAGGAAGACTTCACTTTTCAGTGTTTCTTTTGGTGTGTGTGTTTGGTGTGTGTGTGTGTGTGTGTTTGTGTTTTTGGTGTGCATGTGTGAGTGTGTTTTTGGTGTGTGTGTTTTTGGGGTGCGTGTGTGCTCATGTGTGCGTGTGCACACCCACCCATGCCCATGGATGTTGCCATGTAGGTAGACCTCATTGGGAGGCTGAGCAGCTGGGAGGAGGCTGTTGGGATACGGTCCTTGGATGGCGCCCGTGAACACTCACTGTGACGCTGGGTCTATTGGTTTAACGGCGCTCCGCGACAGATGGGGGAGCTCGCAAGTCATGACGAGGAGACGGCGGCGGGGAAGCAATGAATGATGGCAGTGAAGCAAACAGTCTGCGACGACCGTGGCGTACGGAAACGTCAAACTTCCCAAAAGTAGTAGTCGTTTAGAGTTTGTATGTCACATGTGATGATGGCAGTAAGCCGCCCCCTGCAGTTTAATGAAGTTTTGTTCAACATGGTTGGATCGTGTTGTGGTAATGTGATGCGATAGAGGATCACAAATACTACGTTCAACTCCGTCAACATACTTTTTTTTTAAGACATATATTAGGAAATGGAGCTGTGATTAGAAACTGCCAGAAGCACATGGCCCAAAACAGACAAACAGATGTGAGGAATCACATAATGCTGATGAGGTTGCGATGTGGGAGAATGTAAATCAGGTGCTCACCGATGATTTGTTTCATCTATTTTAGGTCACATCAGCCATCTTGCGACTGCACCGCTGCCATTTTGGATTAAGGACGCGAAGGAAGGGGAGCCTGAGGCCTGACAGTAGCACTTAATCACCTTCTGCTCATCGCAAAATAATTGGCTTTATTTAAGGGAGCCAGTGGATGGGGAACATAGGGTTTTTTATTTTGTTTGGCCAACAGAAAGTTTGGCTGTTATATTAACTTGTAGGTACAACACCGACTGAAAGTTGGCGAGTTAACCAACCCTCCTTCTCCATCGGGTCACCGAACACAATTAACGTTTTGAAAAGCGGAAACAGAGTGCGTGGCTGGGAAACCGCAGAGCCCAAGGTCTGAAATCTCTTTACTATTCACCAAACTTAACAGGGAAGCAAGAAAAACAAAAATAATTCCACATGAAATCGTTCCGGTGGTAGCACAACCGGTGAATTATGAATCGATGGTAACAACGGCCTCAGCTCGTCCAATCAGGGCAAAACGTTATATAATTCAACCAGGGTTGATGGGTTAGTTTTATTATGACTGACACTTGCCTGTTTCGTATCGCCCTCTCTTCATATAGAGTCGGATCGTTCTCATCTCTCTCGGTTCGTCACAACGGGACCGTGTGTTTGTTTAGTGAGCAGATCCAACCAGAGGACATGCATGCCCTCCTATGTACGCATGGGAAATAAACTTCCCAATGTGCACACACATGGCCCTGCAATAGATTGTACAGTGTTACCAAGAGCAGAAACGCCGGCGGTAGGAAGAGTCTCGGGGACTAAAAGTGGCAAACACCGATTGTTTGATCATCCTCCTAATTATGTCGCTAACAATACCCACGATGCTTTGCACAGAATCGTCTAGAGAATATGCAAATAGGCACTGTGGCGTGCGCTCGGATGAGAGTGCGGTGCGATGCAGCATTGTGCCGCTCTCTGTTTTGAATTTCAAAAGAAAAAGAAAGTAAAGCCGAATGTCTTTTCTTTTTCTTTTTTGCCAAGAATTCTCTTTATAACCTTACACATTAATTCTGCATATTACAATCAATTATAGAGATCTGAATAGCGGATTTATCTACGGGGGGAACATCTGTAGAGGAGGGCTTCAATGAGACTCTCATATCAAAAAGAGGACTTCTCTGCAGGGATGAAATGCAATGTGGCGACCAAAGGGCGGGAGAGAGGGGGAGGGAGAGAGGGGAGGGAGGGAGAAGAGGGAAGGAGGTTAGGGGGTGCAATTAGGACACAGAAGAAGACGCAACTTCCTTATTGATGGCGTTGCATATTCACCGTGTGCTCTGCTAACGCGGGCCGACAGCCGTCCAGGAAGAGCACAGGAAAACAAACACGATGGCATGTGAACACAAGGGCTCACAGCGAGACACGTACACTGGCAGACAGACGGACACGGACCGACACACGGGAAGCCAAAATAACCCAACCATAAAAACTACTGCTCAAAAAACCTCTTGATAACCTTTTTATCACCGGTTCTGTACCTGGTGCTAATCTTGAATTGCTGTTCTGATTGCATGGTGTAAGGTCACCGAGGTTGGCTGTCTTTGATTCGATTTCTAAATGTTTGTGCGCTTTGAGTGACCATGTCTACATGGACTCTGCGCCGTGTCCGCCTTAATGGAACAGTATGTCATGAAATGCAACACCTAGGCGGCTGGGGAGCACGGGGGAAGTAGGTCACGCCGGTCCCCGGCATGTGTACGCGTGTGCTCTTTGGTGTGCAGCCATGCTGGCGTTTATGTGTAAAGGCATCCCATTGAAGTAGCAAGTGGGGGCACATGTTTGTTCATGTGTGTTAGAAAAGGAGAGGGAGACTTGTGTGTACGTGTGCGTGTGTGTGTATATACACATGTTTGTGCGTAGAGAGAGAGAGAGAGAGAGAGAGAGAGAGAGAGAGAGAGAGAGAGAGAGAGAGAGAGAGAGAGAGAGAGAGAGAGAGAGAGAGAGAGAGAGAGAGAGAGAGAGAGAGAGAGAGAGAGAGAGAGAGAGAAAAGCCAAAAAACACCCAGCCCACACTGGAGGGAGAGGAGACGGACGGGGGGACGGGGGGACGGGGAGAGATGAGATACAGAGAGGCCGGCGGGGCGGCGGGGACAAAGACATGGGGTTTGGTCGGCGTGAGATTGTGTCTTTCTTCCGCGGCCCGTCTGTTTAATTATTGAGTGAGGGGCCCGGGCGGTGTGCGGCCCCGGGGCCCCTCCCGCTCCGTCCCCCTCCTCCTATTGGTCCGCGGGGACGCCGACTCCAGCATTAAGTAAACCTTTTAACGGCACCGCGGCCCAAACCTTTTGACCAAAACAAGGAGCGGCAGGGCTCCTAACGGCCCCCCCGCCCCCGAGAGGGCATGGGGGGGGGGGCTTGGAGGGCCGGCCGGACGGGCGGGGGGGTGACTGTCTCTGCCCTCACACGTCAGCTCCCGGGGGGAGTGCAGGGAGTACGCTAAGTTCATAGAGATGTAATGGATTGTGTGTGTGTGTGTGGGTGTGGGTGTGTGTGTGTGTGTGTGTGTGTGTCTCTGTGTGTGTGAATGTGCGTGTGCCTGTGCGTGTGCCTGCATGTGTGTGTGTGTGCACGTGTTCCTGTGTATGCGTGTGTATGGTTTCCTACGTGTGCGTGCGTGTGTGCGTGTGCGTGTAAAGTGCAGCCACGCTTGGGAAGGAGAAAGGGAGAGCTTTCTTAAAGCACAAACACATGCCCTAATGTATCTTCTTGCAGTTGTTTTTCCACACTATCCATTTTTCAAGCAACACTTGTGAGACAAGGTGAGACATTTAGAGGGAACAGAAACAGATTCTAGAATTAAGTAAAATCGGGCTCAGTGCCTGAAGTGGAGAGCTCTGTTGAACTCGTAGACGTGTGGCGAATCCCCTGGGATCCAGTCACAGATACAGTACCTGCAGGGCTTTAAGTACAAACTTATTACAATGAGACCATGTTGCTTTTGAATTGCACTGCGAGCTCCCGATGCAATATCTATTGCATCCAATCTCCTGTTGCCACAAGAACCTTATGCAAAAGTGTGTACTTATCCAGTAACCTACTGTAGCAGGAGGTTAACTCAATTCGCTAAATTCCCATGAGTTGTAATAATGTGGTGCACGGATGATAAACAGCGCTACAGAGATCGGTACTGGGTGTGTGTGTGGTACAATAAAGCAATAAATGTCCACTATGTATGAGCAGTTTGTATCTGTATCAGTGTGTGTATCGTCGCGTGTGTGCATGGGCGTGTGTGTGTAGCACCATGGAGGTAATCTGATGATAACACAAAAATCCAAACGCAGAAGAAAACACAGACAAACAAACAGACGCGGACCTGACCTACCTGCATACACAACACAATCAGTCTACTCTACACACAACAAAAACTCATTAAAAACACACACACACACACAAAGAAAAATAAACTCTCCAAGGGCTCACAGACACACACACACATACAAGAACACAAACATGCAACAACACACAAGCGCGCACGTTGCGGGGAGAGAGCGCCGGCCGGCGTCTCTCCGTGGACAGGAGGTACAGTCCCGCCACATCAGCTCACAGTGCTTTTCATCACAATGCGACAGAGTGTCAGCTCCGCTGCCCGTCAGAGTGACACGCCGCATTGATATTCACCCGCTGTTTGGCGCCTCGCAGCCCAGAGTCGCTACACAGCGGGGATGTGACACGGGAGAACTTTCTCCTGCCTTCACTTGGGCCTACATACCAGGAAGGCAGGGGTTTGCGCACGTGCACGCACACACACAAACACACAAACACGCACATGCGTGAACACACCTTTCAGCCATACACCCCTGGTAAAGTAGATATATTAGCTTCTTCATGTATGTCCATGAGCAAAGCTCAAAGGCAGATGTTTCGATAGACGATTCCTTTGTGCAGCTCTGTGAGAGTATGTGTATGTGTGTGTGTGTGTATGTACACATATTACTCATTTATATATATATATATATTCTCATCAATATATACATGGGCTCCCCTCTCCTCACAAGGGTTAACAGAATGACTTACTGTCCGACTGCTGGAGTCAAATCTGCATATTTGCCCTCAACAGTTCCACTCGCCCTGAGGTATAGAAGTAATATTCCCCATTCTGGGAGCAAGCATCTACTGACATGTTCAACCCTCAGGCAGACAGGAAGGGGGGGGGGGGCGAACACTGGCCTGGCTGCAAGAAGCTGCGTTTCAGTGTAACTAGTGCCTGGATGGACTTTAACGCGAAAATAAAAATTCACAAAAAAATATGTCTTCATTATTAATCTTCATCATCTGACTATCCAGACAACAGAAGCCCCCGAACCAAAAAATAATAAAAAATCGGAATCTTTAACTTCAGCGTATCCTCTGTGTATATTACGGTTTGGATTTTTATGAATGCATTTACATTGCTGCCGCCAATATAAATTATTGATGTTCTCAGTGACTTGAAGGTGTTATCAAATTGATGAGGAATCAAATTGGCGGCAGGAGTCAATCTTCTCAACAAACAGCGGCCGTCGTTTCACCACGTATACGCCCTTGATGGAATCCCTCTCATAATCAAAGAAAAACAAACGCCAGTACTATTACCGGACCCTCTTTCAAACACAAACACAGCCCAGAGCCTGAATGCAGAGCGCTCAGCGCTGAGGGCAGGCGTTCAGCGGGGCAATTAAACGTCCTGCTGCAGCACGTGCGTGCGAGCCATCAGCCCCATCAGCCTCTACAGGTATTCTCTGCGGAGAGAGACTTTCTGTGGATTAATCCGGTGCCGTGTGTCGGACCTGCATGGCTGCCTGTGCTGGCCAGCACTGCTGGGCTTGTTAAACTTGATTTATTAGGCCTCAGTTTACTCTGGCTTTCCCAGGCAAGGCAAGGTCAACAGTAATGGTCCTCTGAATAGGAATAAATCCCCACCCTGCCGCACGGCCCTCATCACCCTGCCCCAGCCGCCCTCCCGCCCTCCCGCCCCATAAAACCCATTCCCACACCCGTCCCCTTAGTCACCAGCGGCCCACCCTCCTCCAGTCTAAATTGGAGCCCCTTCTGTGATAAAAGGGAGGTTTCTTCCTTTTTTTTTTTTTTGCCTTACCCCATCCGCCTTCTCTCAAACCTCCAATACTGCCTGCTGTTGAGCCACTGTGTGTGTGTGTGTGTGTCTGAGAGTGGGGGGAACAGTTGTTAGGACAATCAAGGATCTTCTTTTTCTACCTGCCCCTGGGATGGAGGAAGAGGAGGAGGAGGAGGAGGAGGAAGAGGAGATGGAGCAGGGACAAGGGGACGAGAGGAGTGAAGACGGCAGCTACACTCCCAGCATGATAACAAGCGCCCACGCCTGACACGCCACACACCTCCACATATTTCGATGCAACACCGAGCCCTCTCCCTTCTCCTGTGAACCAAACCACCCAAAGTCACCGCGCTGAAAAACAACCACAGGAAACTCAAGAGATTCCACCAAACATGTACCTCCTCCATTCCTGCAGCCAACGCAAGTACACCCCTCTGTTTGACAATCGCTGTTCCCTGTTATCTCTGCAAATGTCTCACGCCGACTCTGGCTTTTACACTTTTAACTCTGCTCTCGATTTCTATATATTTTTTTCTATTTAAAGCCAGAGACACACAGGCAATTACGGTAAACATATATTGGTAGGTAATAAAAGAGGCAGACGCGCAGGATAACAAGTTCCCTGTTTTTAATAGTTTGCATCCAATTCCGACATAAATGGGCTTGCCTTTGCAGCGCCGTAAATATACAGAGAAATGATGGGAGAAACAAAGGCCTGACCGGCCTATGCAGTTTGTTAAGCAGAATCCAGACTTCCCAATGCAACCAGTCACCTTTCTGCACACTTTAATGCAGACATCTGCCCCGGATCCAACCCCGTCTCCACCATCTCCCAGGTCAAACGCTTAAGATCTCCTTCCCTGGCAGGCTGTTTGCTCAGCGCTGGGAGGAGGGATGAGTTCGGACGAGACGGAAAGTGGAGGACTTTTTATTTCCAGGCCTTTTAACATTCAGAAGGAAAGGGAGCAAATGGAGTGTGATGAATATTTTAGTGCTCGCTTGGCTACTCTGCATGGTCAATAAAGACCGAGGAATGGATTAGAATCACGGGCGGCTGTTTGCCAGATGCAGACGAACCTTTTCTGCTGCATCACGGCTACACAGCGTTATTAGCACCATGTGGTCGACGTCATATTGCTAAGCTTCCTGTGAATATTCAATTCACAGTAAAGGGAAATGATAGAGGGCATTGTGCAAGGTGTTGACCGTAGGTCGACATTTAAGAACATCACCATGCCCACTGGTTAGAATAAACACTCTAGGTGTGATTCTGCAGCTCAGTCAGAACAGGACATTGATGTATTTATCGTATTTTAATGTCTTGGGGAGGTATAGAGAGAGACCGGTAGAGAGAGTATGAAAAGATGGAGACGGAAGGAGGGAGAGAGGTGAGTATGAGAGATGGATAGACTAACAGAGGATGAACTAACGTATCAGAGAGGGACAGAGACAGAGAGAGAGAGAGAGAGAGAGAGAGAGAGAGAGAGAGAGAGAGAGAGAGAGAGAGAGAGAGAGAGACAGAGAGAGAGAGAGAGAGAGAGAGGGGGAGAGAGAGAGAGAGAGAGGGGAGAGAGAGAAGAGAGAGAGAGGGGAGAGAGAGAGAGAGAGAGAGAGAGAGAGAGAGAGAGAGAGAGAGAGAGAGAGAGAGAGAGAGAGAGAGAGAGAGAGAGAGGAGAGAGAGAGAGAAGAGAGAGAGGAGAGAGAGAGAGAGAGAGAGAGAGAGAGAGAGAGAGAGAGCGACAGAGAGAGAGGGAGAGAGAGAGAGAGACTGTCCCAATCGTTGAATGGGAGAGAGACTGTCAGCTATTATTGGGGGGACATAACAATAAAGGAGAAATTGAGTCCTTATAAATAGACCTCATCACGTGAAGCCATCTGAAGCCCAAATCCTACTTTTCGTTGAGCATGTATGCAAAGGTCTTCAACTCAGAGACCGGACACGCCCCTTTTGCCTGTCGATGAACCCGCCATACTCCCAGCACAAATCGGCGATTATCGGCTGATTTAACGAGCACAGAGAATGCGTGGTGTCAGGAACGCACCTGGTAACATCAAAACAATGTGTTTTCTGATAGTTGCAAAAAAAACAATTGCTTTTCATCAGTAGGATTCTGCTGCATCTTAATCCCATGGAGCTGTTGCTGTTTCAACAGATTTGCACAGAGCAGGCTCTCGCGTATCCGCTGCCAGGTTAGTTTCTTGTTTGAAGGCTGTACTGCCCCCTTGTTAAACAGGGACATGACGTGGAAGGCAGTCTCTGTGTCCCGGTCTGCACATTTCATTGCAGGTTACAGAGTGTTTAAGTCCAACAGCACAGCTGCATTGACTGACTGCAATACCATTGCAGCTCGGGCTTTATTTCCACACTAGGCGAGGCGAACGTCCTGTTCTGCTCGGTCTGATTCATCCTATTCGCAAGAACTAACAACACGAGGAAAATGTGCTACAAAGCGTACGTGTTCTATTCTTATTCTACAAGGAGAGAACCCCTTGTGCTGTACCATTCCTGACTCACTGTAGTCATGTTGCCAGATCTCAAAAGTCCACATCGGGGATTGTTTTGGAAGGTTCACCAGAAACTCAAGCTTTAGTATGGGCCTTCTTGTTTGGTTCGGGATCACTTCATGGCCTTTATTAGACGGAATCAAGCCTGCCTTTACTCAGAGTATAAAAGTTTAAGAAGGCGCAGGACAATACCGGATATTGTGGGTGATTTGTGCAGATCCTGTGGCGGAGTGGAGCAGAGCTCTGAGGTCTACGCTACAGTCAATAAACCCTCGACCAAGCTGGGAGCAAGACGCTGAGTGTTCACAACTTAAGTTAAGCTAGGTAGAGCGGATGATAACAAACAGCCCGACGTTTCCTTTCCTGCCGTGAGCATTAAACTAAACGGTGACGCCTCGGAGACACGCGGGTGATATTAAAATAAAGCTTGGCACCAATGTGCATAGTTTCATTTTTAGAAAAGGTACTTTGGCCTCCAGCGTTCCTCCGAGCGGTAATGAATCGAGTGTCAACGCGGAACCATCCCTGTTATCCCATCCCATCCACGCCTCCAAGCTACCATCAAAACACTTATTGGGTATGCAAATGCTACGAAAACGGAGAAAAGAAAGCGAGTGTAACGATGCCATTTTTGTAATGATTTCACTTTTCCCCTGTGAAACATTTAGACATAGAAAGGCTTAAGTTTCCAGGGCGTATTAAATGGGTTTTGGGAAACCAAGATTGGTCAATTACAGGGAGCAAATAACTTGGGTAAATTGTGGTTTAGAGGCCTTGAGTTAATCTAAAAGCACGGGAACAGAAGGGATCCCGTAGCATCGGGGCGACAGCGTTGCAAGGAGGAGACGCTAAAGTGAATGGATCTCGCTGTCACAACACTGACCCATGCTGCAACCATTTTAAGCTCTCATTACAGTAAGTGGCCGGACCGGCTGAAATACTATCTCTCTATTAATACCATCGCGCCATTTGGCGAGGGCTTGAATTCCATGCATCTGTAACCACATAAAAGAGTTCCCACACACACGCTGGAGATGAGAGGTAGGGGAGGGCTGCTGTGATGCGATTAATAACCAAGTCCTCACAGTGAAGAGGCCATTAACGGGACTTGCAAGGCTGTTTCCTTTCGCCTGGCATAGTTTGGGGAACGGCGGTGGGAGCGGTGGCAACAGCTCTCGGGTGCTAGCCAGACAACTAATTAACCAACCACGGGAGTTTTAATTCACAACTTTTAAGCTACACCTCCCTTGTGACTACTTCTCCAAGCACCCCCAAGTTTACAAAGAGATATTCATGCGTTTATACACACACAACACCCCCAGCCAACAAACCCATTAAACAGAAAATGTATCAACAACTAATAGTGGTTATAATAAAATTGTATGTTTTTTTTCTCCAAATAGCAACCTAATAAACAGCAAGCAGCTTTTCAATCATACATTTTGATTAATCGAACAGAATACTGCAAGAACAAATTAAGAAATTACTTTCCTTATCCGTAATTGTGTTACTATTTCTACTCCCTCATTGACTAAAGGCGGAAAACACAACATTAATGAGCTGAATAATAATAAATAAGGCAACAAAGAAACTTCAAATTCCCATAGTTATCTGAATATGTAACGAACCAACAGATCTGGGATCAGGTCAGGGTGTGAAGGCAGTTGGAGATCTGGACCGGGAGTCACTGATTAGATGACCTCGCCTGATGAACAAAGTTCCCGCCTGTAATGACGGGCCACACCGGGCCTCCCAGAGTCAGGCACACCGCACAGCTTGCCAATACTGACCAGACTGACCTTTGACCTAATAACTTCCCTTAATAACTCGAGAGCCCTCATTTGAAAACACTTTCCAGCAATTAGCCTCCACTGCTGCTCTTACTCGGCGATACCAAAGCCTTCTGGGATGAAGCAAGCTAACATCAAGCTTATTAAAATATGCTCTAAACATAAATAAACAGCCAGACGATATCTAATATCTTAACACAATGTCGATAACTTATCGACGTACCCGCGGCTTCACCACACAGCCACTACGCTTCCTGAGGGGCCACCGTACCGCTGTCTCCCAGGTCATGCTCCCCACTGTCTACTGCCTGGCTTCCCTTCCCCTGGGCTCCCTCCTGTAGCCCACGAGACAGAGAAATATGGATGGAGGATGCCTTCAATACCGCTCACTTGCAAGAAACAAGAGAAGTAAAGGAAGGCCAAAAAAAGCAGAAAGAGGAGGTGGGTCTGAAGACGATGAAGGGAGTGATGCAAGGCCAGCGATGGACGAAGGGTGAGATGGGAGAGCAGGGCGACAGGAAGGGTAGCACCCAGAGATAAACCTATCGACGACACTGAACTTTAGCATTGTACCATTGAGACTGCTGAAATACAACTTCCTAATGCTCATGTATTTCCTATCAAGCGAAGTGACTTGGCACAGGTTGTGTGATGGGACCAGGCATGAGAGAAATGTATCTGTTAATCATCTACCTTGGCGGTGTGCTCCCCGTCTGAGCCAACAGTGGCACGCGTTCAAACGGCAGACAGGCGTGCCGTCGCTCAGTGCCCTGATACGACTTACAAGCACCGGGTCCATCTCCCAGGACTGCTCATGATTGATACATACTGTTTTAAATCTGCTTAGTTCCCTGTGACAGAATCTAATAAAGACGGGTCAAACACTTTTTCATATTCCACCCTTTTTTCCCCCATCTAATTCGCTGACACTTTTGTAATAGGATTTGCCTGTGACTGCTGTTAATTGTATTGGTGCATACAGCGAGTGCTCTAATCCCCCTGCTTATCACACACACTGCTCCCCTGTGATCCCTCCACACCCTCCTCCTCCTCCTCCTCCTTCTTCTCCTCCTCCTCAGCCATTTCCCTTTATCATGTCTTCCTCCTTTACCCATGTCATCAATCCTTTCTATCAAATTGAACAACCCTCCACAGACAGGAGGAAGTCGCTGATGCAATGAGCTGGAGATATTTGCTCCAAAGTTGAAAAGGTGAAACGGTGCATTAAAAGCACAGAAGGGTTTTGATTGTCTTTACTGATAGGAACAAGTGTTCAATACAAAAGGACGTTTCCCGGTCTGGGAATCAACATCTTCCTTTTTATAAACCATGTAAGTACATTTTATCCTCGTAAAGAATGGAGAAGAGGCACTAGACAAAAAGAATGATCACTTGATTGTTAAATTGATAATCAACGTTTTTTTCAAGGTTATTGGAACAAATTGTTTATCAAGACTTGTAGCATTCATTAAAGTAAAAGTTATCTCGCTCTCTCACTTTTATTCTTTGCAAATAATTGGAATACTTTGTGGCATTTGTATTCTGCCCGCACTTAAAACAATAGCTCATTTGATCCTTAGAAACTATCAAGACATAATGCGTGGAAGTAAGATAAAGAGATGTGATTTTTATTGTCTAATTAATCCTGCCCATGGCCCAAGGTTATTTCATTTGTGAAAGATCATTAAAAACCCAGCATCCAGCAAATAACAAAGACGGTCTTAATTGACTTCCAATTCGGAGTGAGGTGTCGTAAAAGAAGAACTCGCAATATCAGGCAGACAGAGTAAGACGCTCCCAGAATTAGGCAAATCCAACAGCGCAGGACTTTTTAAGAAGTCTAATCGCCCCGGCAACAGTGGTAATCACATTGCCCACATGACATCCCACAAACAGACAAACAATGCTTTCATTTGTCAAAAGGAGTTGATGTCTATTGAGGGGACGCGCAGAGCAAATCAACTTTTATTACTTAGGGAACGGGGTGTGATCGTTACAGTATGTCAGAATGACTTTGTTTTACTGGGCCAGATGGAGAAGGAGTAGGAGCATTGACTTCTGGTGATGAAACTTGTAATTTTCTTTGAGACATTTGTTTGGTGTAGGTTACCAATGCACCAAACTCGCAAATGTATTTTGGACTCAATAAGAGTTTGATCACCGGGAATGTTTAATAAAAAACGAATAAAATGATTGCCGTCCCAGAAACATGTCAGGAAATGTCGCTTTGGTGCCATTTATACCAAACCATTATTCAAAAAATGTGAAACCAAGATGTACAAAATCAATTCGATCCAACTTCCTCAGAGAGAATGCAACACGATATCTCTAACAAATGGATTTACCAAATCATGGCAGTATTTATTGTCATGAAAAAGAGCTAAGTTTGGTCCTGCCTCACCTGTGAAATGAAACCTTTAAAAAACACCCCGGTAATCCCAACATCCATCTTAGTCTAGGAGCTGGGCCTTACAGAATCGGTTATCTTAAAGGTCCATCAGTCATTTCATTCATTAGCCTGCTTCCCACATCAGCAGGCGATCAATACACGCTGCGAGCCGGTCGGGGAATGTTATAGATATCACTGCGATAATTTGGAATATTAAGCTCAATTTTATCTGCAAATGCCACCCAACCTCCCACAACACAGACCATCTGTGTTCCTTAGGATTCCCACTGACAAGATTCATGTTGTGTAATAAAAGCTAGACCTGGCCCTGTCTTAGAATGATATCCTTCGAGGAAGTGTTTATTGAACCTGGAGAGGAATGGCACTGTGCCACCGTTCGCTGAACATAACAAAACACTATACACAGTAATCAAAAGAAACTGAGGAAAATGCTGAGCCCCACTCCATCCAGCTCAACAGAGTAACTAGATTCAGAGGGGCAGAAAATCCCCCGCCAAACTTTGAGCCGCTTTGCTTACTCCCCTGTGTCTGTTTCCCTCTCAGCTCAGAGGGTCCGCAGCCCAGGGTCTGACCGGCATATTAAAAAAGCCTCATTTAATGTGAGCATTACTTCAGGGAATAATACATTTGCTTGATAAAGAAGCAAAGCTGCCGACAATGGGATGTTTCTTAAGTCGTGACATTCGTTTTTTTTTCCTTCATCCCACCCTCCCTTCTGCCTGGTCTCTCTATCCGTCAGCCTTCCCTCCTTTACTCTCTCTCTCTCTCTCCCTCTCCCCCTCCCTCTCTCTCTCTCTCTCTCTCTCTCTCTCTCTCCATCGTATAGTCTCCCTATTCTTGCTCTATTACTTAAACCAGGAGGAATCCTATTTTGTCTGCTAGCATCGTGCCCATACTGATCTCAGTGTGGCATGAGCTGCATTCCTAGGGCTTCCCTCAGCTTGGCGGTCCCAGAAAAACTGAGAAAGAGGAGAAACTAATACATCTAAAAACGCCTGCTCTTCTCCCTGCATGATGGGGATTAGGCCTCAACAGGAGCCAGGGTTGTACACGGAGAGAGGATAATACCCCGGGTATGGAACCCTGCTTCGGCTACATCTGCCACGGCCTGGGGAGACCCCTAAACACACAGTCTTTGGGTCAGAGCCATGCACTGAACAAGACAGTCGGATGTTTTGCACGTTGCCGGTCTCTCATGTCGCCGTACCCCGGCCCCGCCCATACGATATTTACATTCAAAGCAATCAGCAGAAGCTATTCTCCAAAGCGACTTACAATAAGTACATTTGTCAGAAGAAAGAGAAACCATGTTTCTCTGTCGGTACATTAAGGACGTTCACAGAACCAAGTGTCAAGCAATAACACTAACAATTGTTAGGTTATCCCATTCCCCGTACACAACAAAGATAGCTAGCAGAAAGACGCTACACAATGTACTATTTTTAACGACAAAGGCTTAACAAACATTAACTGCTTACATTAAGATCCGGGTTGGAGTCCCAGAGAAAGGACCTTTAGGTCGGGTTGGAGTCCCAGAGAAAGGACCTTTAGGTCGGGTTGGAGTCCCAGAGAAAGGACCTTTAGGTCGGGTTGGAGTCCCAGAGAAAGGACCTTTAGGTCGGGTTGGAGTCCCAGAGAAAGGACCTTTAGGTCGGGTTGGAGTCCCAGAGAAAGGACCTTTAGGTCGGGTTGGAGTCCCAGAGAAAGGACCTTTAGGTCGGGTTGGAGTCCCAGAGAAAGGACCTTTAGGTCGGGTTGGAGTCCCGACGTGGGTACAAGAGAGACTGTTAAATACATTGCACTTTCTAAAATCCTGATCTATTTTACTCATTTTTTGCATATGTTTTCTTTTACTTATCTATTGTATTATTTTATTCCATGACAATGTTTATATGTGAAACACTTTGAGTCTGCCTTGTATAGGAAAAGTGCTACATAAATAAAGTTGCCTTGCCTTGACTAAGTGAGACAATCTGCCACCATGAGCAGGAGAAGCAGTCTGTTTAAGGTTCAACACGAATACATCTGCCTCCGTTGAAAGGAGAGGGTATATGATTACATTGATGTTACACCACACTGTGTTCTTTGCTATCCTGAAAAACCTCACAGTGATTCTCGGTCGTCTCTCTGACTTTCATATTTCTCTGGTTGAACAGATGTAGTTTTCTCCCTGTGCAGTCGGATAAAAGTCCGCCCTCGTCTCACAGTGTCTACAAGTCTCCAGTTCGACTCTGCCCACACAGCACCTGTAACAAACTCATCCTCCTCCACAGGGAATCCTTTTATTCTCTAACATGTCCTACAGGTTCGGTTTCCTGTGTTTTATATGGAGAGCACTGGGACTGACCAAAGGGTTTAAACTCAGGTAATGTTGTGTTAGATGCTAACGGGAAATGGAGAGAACCACACAGACACACACATCTCCATGCCTCAGTGTGTAATTACAGTACATCATGCGCTGTAATAACAGATGTTATGCCTTCTCTTCATTTAGACTACATGTACAGTTTATGTAAGTTAATTGAAGCCAAACACAATAGCAGCTGTTGACTGCCTGGAGCTTAAATGTCCGGAATCTCCAGATGTGTAGCGAGTACAGCGACATGTTCAGCACCCAGCTGAGAGAGCGATCACACGCTTCTATGTGGTTCCGAAACCACCATCGTAAACGAATGATAATAAACCTACAAAGGCTCCTCAATTAAACTGCAGGTGAAAGGCGTCACGATCGACATTTCAAACAATTCGACCAGAAAACAGGGTACCCACTTAATGGCAGGCTTAGACAAAGGAAAGCGATGGACTCCTATAAGGCACGGGTATCAAGCTTACTTGCCGTGCTTCAAATTGCATTAAGTGGCAGTTTTTCTACAGTACAATCAGGGTGCTGCAGAACATGTGCAACAGGCATCTTTCATCATTATACACACAATCAGGCTCGGAGTGAGTGCGGCTCCCGTTGAGTTTGTGCTGAGCTGTGTCCGTTAGTCTTGCCTATCGAACAGCGATGTACTGCCCGTGGTGTTGCATCCTGCGTGCGGTGGGATCATGTGGGCTGGCGCCCGGGTGCCTGCGAGCGCTGCAGTCCCGGATACAACGGAGGTGGGCGGCGTCGGACGGCCAATAGCAGGTGGCCTCACATCTCGTACGATGTTACGTGAACGTCGGAAAGCATTGTTCACTTGCTCTCTGAAAACGTCCTTGTGCACTCGACGAAGGTTAAATGCATATCTGAGAAATGTTAAGATGAGTAAAGGAGTTTTTTGGGATGGGGATAACAATGCTTTTGCATCATGTGAGGGGTTTAAGGCTGGCTGGGTTTCACCGGGGTAAGGACTTCTGCACTTAGTTTCGAGAAATTATCACACTCCGATATGTTGCCGGTTAATGAGCAATTCTTCTAAAAATGTTGGAGATTGAAACACAAAAATAGCTTCTCCACCAAACACATAAACCCCTGAGTTGAGCAAACCAAACTCCCATATCGGCATCCACCCACGCATATTCATAACCATAACTACTGCATTCATATAGACACACTTATTTTCCAATATTATTATTCATGTTTTATTTTTCGATGTATTTATTTATTTAGTGCCAACCATCACCTCAAGCGATAGGTATAGAACACGGTCTCTCTGAGCCCTGGCCAAGCAGTTCCTAAGCAGGCATGTGGGAGTTGAGCACAGTCGGAGAGCTGGTGCTGATGCTGAGCCCACATACCAATGTGTTTACATAGCGATACCGCCTCAGCGGGGAATACATTATGCTACCAGCCCAGGAAACATAACATATACTGTATACAGCGAGAGGAAGAGGAAGGAAGACAGCGAGAGAGAGAGAGAGAGAGACAGAGAGAGAGAGAGAGAGACATGCGACAGACGGGTATGGCCACATCACAGCACTCGTGGATGGGCATCCCCGTCAATGTAACTTAAGTCATTCGTTTTCGAGCAGCCGTCATGAGGGGGAAGCGGTGTAAGGAGAGTGAGGGTGGAGCAACACCACACGCCCTCACTCCACCAGCACCACCAGCACCTTCTACCCCATCCCTCCGTATGACGCCAGCCTGTCTTCAACTCACACACCCTCACTCCCCAACAGCACCACCAGCACCTTCTACCCCCTCCCTCCGTATGACGCCAGCCTGTCTTCAACTCACACGCCCTCACCCCACCAGCACCACCAGCACCACCTTCTACCCCATCCCTCCGTATGACGCCAGCCTGTCTTCCACGCACGCGTCTGTGGCGATCCCACACGGGCTGGCCTCGTATCGGGGGCACCGCTACCTTTAAACACGGCGAGGTGCGGGTCGTAGCGCCGTCGCTTGGTGCCACTTACCGACTTCAAGGGGACGCAAACGCCAGAGCGTTAGCGCTACAAAGTAAGCAGGTTCCCGACTTAAGAGGCGTCTGATCCAGACAGAAACAGAGAACGGCAACAGGGAGGCACTGGTGGAGGCGGAGAGGAGAGGTGACAGGCCTGTGAGGAACAACTTCTGTAGTGTCGAAGGATGGGCTGATGCACATGATGAAAGCAGGGTGGAGAGAGAGAGAGAGAGAGAGAGAGAGAGAGAGAGAGAGAGAGAGAGAGAGAGAGAGAGAGAGAGAGAGAGAGAGAGAGAGAGAGAGAGAGAGAGAGAGAGAGAGAGAGAGAGAGAGCTGATGTCACATCTGAGGAAGAGGAGAGGCTTTCAAGTCCTGAACATCACATTGCCTCGCTCCGCCATACAGTCGTTTGGAGTGAATATTGAGGGTGTGTGTGTGTGCGCGTGCACGTACTTGCACTTGTGTGTGCGTGTTTGTGACAAGCAAAAATCTTTCTTGCTCAGTACGGCAGGGCAGATAAGACAGGAGAGCACGCAAAGAGGGGGGAAGAAAACATCAACAAAGGGACGGCGGGTGCACGGGACGTTATTTATGCACTGTTGTCTTAATCACCGCAGCTCCAGATAAAACGAGGGGGAGAGTAATGATCCGCTGTAATATAAACCGAAGACCACCACTCCTGAAGTTCGCCTGCAAAACAAAAAGCCCCGATCGATGCCCTGGCCTAGGCTTGCACAGAAAATTGCTGTAAAACAATCAATCGCTCACAGGTTCAGTGGATCCGGCGGGGTGGCTTAGCCCGGAGAGCGCGCCCGCAGCCTGGACGGACGGCACGCGGGAGACGGGCGGCAGAGGAGCAGGACAAAGCCTTGTCAATAGCACTTTGTTTTCCATCAACTTTGTTCCTTAATCACCCCAGCCGTAATGTGCCTTTCCTGGGCGACAGGTCTCCACTAACTCCGATATATATCCGCCGTGAGCCAGCGCTAAACAAACATCTACCTGCCGCCTGGCCCCCTACCTCGCGCTCTCTCGCCGTGCGCGGACTCATCCATCTAAGCCAAAGGCCCCAGGTCTTCATTAAAGATTGTGTGAGGAAGGGTTTTAGGGAGAGTGGGTCTTTATTGATGGCGTCCCCATTGTCTTTATTTTTTTCTCTGTCCCGGTGAAAGAAAAGAGAGTAAGAAATCCCTTCACATAGTAATTACCTTCTCCACACTCCTTCATGGTCAAGTCACTGCTGTTTTGAGTCCTTGTAAAGGCAATTAGCCTGGCTGGAAGAGAAACCCTTTTCTCTCCCAAGTTCCACTTTGGCAAATAATAAGCAGCAGCACAGGGAACCAGGGCGATCCTATTGAAATGCACAGATGAATTCGAGCCATGAAAGGAACTGTAGCCAAAACACAACACTAAAAACATTAACACTGACACATTTAACGGTATTCATTAATTTCCTGGCGCCCTACACTACGAGTGTGTGTGTGTAGACGTGCATTCATTTGACTCCTTCAACAAGGCGCTCAGAGAGGAGATCATTCGGCCGTGAGATGTACAATACAGCCGATAGGTTTCTCAAAGACCAACCACCCAATTGAACAATTAAGAATCGTTTGTTTTCCAGTTTTGAAAAGTGGGGAACAGCCACACGGGCGTGTCGCCAGACGGACTCGAGCAACCACAACAACCCATGCCCACCTGAGCCTCAACTAGGACAACAGTGGCAGGAAGCTCATCTCCACGGCGTTAATTAGCGCTAGCCCACAGTCGGCATCTCGGGGAGCGGAAAGGAGGACCTCAGGGAGAACAGGCTGCCTTTGTGTCAATTGGAGTAAATGTCTGGCCTCCTCCATGAGCTGCCATCAGCCCTTGGAGCCGCGCACCGTCACGTTCCCCGTCCATGGTAATCATTTGGAAGGCACAACTTGGCAAATGGCGCCGGTTAGGATCTGGGCTTGACGTCACGTGTCGTGTTCAGCGAGAAAAACGTTCTGGAGTCGACCACTTCGTACAAAAGGAGGAGTGAGCTCGAGTGATGAGTTAACACGCATCCTGGGATATTGCTTCCATTTCATAACTAATCCTGTTGTTTTCTGCTGGAAATGTGCGTGGTCGAATGAGACATTTAATACAATTTAGAACCTCGCCCCGGGGCTGCCTTCTGCCATCCTACCGCATCAAAGTCACGTTTCTGAAGTGGATGCGGGGAATACAACTTTTCAAATAAATTAACTCTAGCGATGCACACTCAAATTAAAAACCCCTGAACTTTGATATTTGCAACCTTTGCACTTTATCCTTCCAACACGACCGGCCCTCCCACTCTCATCTATTCTCATCCATTACGATATGGATTTTATTTGCATCATTTTATGCATCATTGGTTTTTTTAACATTTCCATCTTCCTGTCTTCTTCTGTTGCGTTTTACTAATGTGCCCTTGCTGCTGCAAAGTAAATTTCCCTGGCGGGACGAAGATTAACTCAACTGAACAAGTGCACTGTCGGAACCCAAAAAGGTCAGATTATGAATTTCAACCAATTAGACGGAAACAAAGAGCTGGCTCTGCATCCCATGAACTTTTCTGCCCTGTGCAGCAGTATGAACATACCCCTGCGATGTGAACGGGCCTACACAGCACAGTGAGCCATGAGGAGCGGGAGGGGGCGCCTACAACGCTCAGGCCTTGTTCCACCCTGATTTGATAAGACGGGGATGGGCCTTTATTGAAAGGCAACGTGTTAATCCATTGTTCTAAAACCTCCCCTCTGAGTGTGGTGGTGTAATGCGATGCCGGGCGATGCCTAGAGGGACCGCTACCAGTCCAATTACATTACTCTGCAACCTTTAAACTAGCACCCCATCTTCCCTGAAATCAGGCAGAACTCGGGCTGCTCCGACTTATGGTTCTTTGTTGTTTGAGTGATTAATAGTTTGCGTGTGTGTTTGTGTGTGTCTGTGCATTAGTGTGTTTGTGTGCGTGTGTTGACGTGGGTTGTTTTTTTGCGTGAACAAAAACAAGTGCATAAAGGCAACGGCATCATTTGGAAGCAATAGAATCAGCATCATGTCATAAAGAGTGGCGGCGGGGTTTGGGGATTGTTGACATACAGTAAACCCCAGCGAGATGAGATCGAGAGGATGTGCTCGTCTGTCGTACGTGTGGCACATCTCCACAGAGTGAGACGGCAGCAGGAGTACCTCCTAATGACACCGCCATGCTAATGTGGTGGCAGAGGCTTGATAAATGTAAATAAAACCTGACACATGTCACCGGAGGGGTCCAGGGGAGTGGGGGCGTGCAGGAGGCGCAGAGGAACAGCAGAATGGAGGCGCGCCACACAGACACTTCTATTTATGGAGAAGGCACCCAGCAGAATGACAGACATGTGCTCTGCACGGAAACATCTCCCCCGCGACACGGGAGACGTGCACGCACACACAAACACACACCACCACGCGCACTCACACCCTTTTCTGAGGCATCCGTGGAGGAAGTTGATGGAGTGAAGAGTGTGTGTGAGCATGTGTGTGTAAGTGTGTGTGTGTGTGTGTGTGGTATCTGTGTGTGTGTGTGTGTGTGTGTGGGTGGAGGGGGTGCTTTAAGGGAGCCCTGGGCTGCATCTTAACCACCTCCACACACATCTTTAGGAAGCACATAGTGCCAGCTCCCCATGTTATCCGACACGGAGGAGTCAATATAATGTTATGACCCTAAACCAAATGTACTCAAATCCCAACAAATTGTGAGTGCCAAAAAAAATAAAAAAACATAAAATAAACACAAGATGCACCTTGTTCGAGTCGCAATCGGCATTGTGATCGTGTTCACTCTGCTCCTCCATCAGGAGGAGGACGAGGTGGGGCTGGGCAGGTAACGGGGTGGAAGGTGGGGTTGATTGGTACATCAATGGCTGGCCCGAAGGGAGCACCTGGGCTGTGTCTTAACAGCCTACATATCTATAGGGAGCACACATCGCACAGCATGGTGCGTGGAACGACAAGCCCCCAGTCAATATGTATTCGTTAACGAAATGAAACTGCTGGGTGTCAGCTGTTGTCTCTCAGTAAACAACGCTGGCTGCCTTTCCTCCCCGCCGCCAAAAATGGAAAGGGAGCGCGGCGGCGGCGGCGGCGGCGGCGGATGACAGCAAACAGCTCCCTGTCGGATTGACGCCGGTGCCTATGAAAGTGTGGAGATAAAACGTCAATCTGTCCTCTGACATCTGTCAAAACATTACAATCTAGCACGCGGACGGGCGGGAGGCATGTTCTGGCGACGGCAACAGAAATCTCCTGCCGCTTCGGGATTCTAACCAGTAGTACCCCGCTGGAACGTGGCGTCTGGAAGGTTCTGGCGGGCCTGGGAGAACCTGCCTGCGCGGTCGAGGGTGTGAGACAGTCAGTAAGAGCGGAGGGGCCGTTTGAAAGGAAAGCCGCACGCTCCTCCATCCTCAGCGCTTATTAATGAACCGGCTAGTGCGGGGCTAATTTTTGCGGCAGTCAACTTGTCACCAAATAGCAACCGGCTCTCGCTGCCAGTCGACAGCAGCCCCAGGGCCCAATTACCAGAGGAAAGGAACCGATTAGGTGATTAAGTAGAGTGTCATTCCGTGACTTTTAAAATGGTGGTATTGATGACGCGGAGCACCGGTTGATTCCATCGCCTCGTACAACTGCACCACCGCTCCTCTCTGCTGCCCCCACAATGTGAGGGCAGTAGATGAAGAGGACCAGGAGTTATAATGGGGAGAGATGATGGCGAGTGCCCATTATCGAGCATTGTCATTTAAAACGTATTTTTGGGGTATTTAGGTAGGCATGAATACCTGTAGCTAGTAACCATGGTATAACTGGAATTATGAGTGTGTCGGATGCTGGTTTAGCACACGCATTGGCACCGGCTCAATCATATAGTGTTAGAGACTTCCAATTACATGGTAGCAGGGTGGGGTGTGGGGGGGGGGGGCCGCATGCACCTGGTAGGCCTCAGCTGGTGGCCTCTGGTCCAATCCCCTCGGTTCATTATCCCCTTAACTCCCTCCCCCAAACACTGCCAGCAATCAGAATAATCCAAATACAGCTGGTACGCGCCATGCTAAGCGCGCTAGCAGGGTCTCTGCTAGGAGGCAGCCCGGGGTACGCGTCACCGATGGCGCTGGACGCGTGGGTGAAGCCGGGCGGATTATTTAGAGAATGTCACGTGGATCCACTACCGCTGTAAAGGGGGGGGTGGAGCTCTGGAAAAGGTCCTTGGAGGTTGTTCATTATCTCGGGTAATTAGCGAGCTTTGACAGCTTTGCTGTCCTGGCCACAAACGAGAGAGCGTTGACGACGGAGAGGTACCTCAGAGATCCACCGAACGCGGGGCCGATGTTGCTGAGGAAATGATCCTCTTGAAAGTACGCGGAGGAAACACTAAGTATATACACAGACGTCTCCAGGCGGGACCAACAGTGCATCCAGATGGCTACGAAATAAAAACGAAATGTTTGATTTCTTTTTTTGTTCACTCATTCGACATTTTGTTGTAAATTGTTGTACAAGAGTCACAGAGGCTATTGTTATCTTGTGTTTGTGGCTTGTTTTTCTCATCGAGCCATAATCAAATCAAAGGGAGCGGGTCAGCGCAAACAAGGCCACATTCTGAGCTTCTGTGTGTGTATCACTGAAGCCACCTGTTGTGTTAACAAAGGACAACGTTCACACAAACAAAGATTGAGAATAAATCCGGAGCTCTATTTATGAATACAAAAATACAGAAAAACAATTGTTTATTCTTAAAGAAATGGCAGGTTTGAATCACTTTCAGATAACTTAACTTTTGAAGGCTTTAAAAGGGGCCTTGAAACACAATTAGCATGTTCCTGCTTGAGCAACTAAAAGCAATGTAGTACTTATGTTAACAGTTTTGGGGAAGGGGTAATTGGGGAAGGAGGGCTCGTTTAGACAAAATGTTAAGATGTGTAAAATGGAAACAATTACGTTTTCTTTCTTTTCGTTCTAGTAGAAACCCCCCTTGTTTCTCAAAACATGTCTGGGTAATTGTGTATCTAGCAAAACTCATCCCATTGATTAAAAGGAAAAAAAAAGCAATTACAAAAACTCAATGTTTGGCAGTAGGTCCCTTACAATATAATAGTTGTTACAGGTATGGATTGAAGTGCTTGGTTCCGTTTTCTTCAGATTTAAAATTCGCATAATTACTACCCTACATTGTTTTTCCCCAACATGTTTAGATATTTACACGTTCAACATCTCACATTTGCTGCATCGGGGAACACTATAAAAGAGTTGTGTTGTGGCTTGGAAGCCTGACTGAGCATGTCATTGAAGAAAAACACTGTTTAAAGAAAGACACAGTAAGGTCAACGTTGCTAACCTGAAATGTATCCGGCCATGCAGATGAAGAAAGCCTTTGTAGAGAGTGTTTATGTGTGTGTGTGTGTGTGTGTGTGTGTGTGTGTGTGTGTGTGTGTGTGTGTGTGTGTGTGTGTGTGTGTGTGTGTTAAATACGTATGCAAAAACCTGCCGTTCCAGCAACAGTAGTAACAGAGGAAGGAGAACAATTGGCATGTGCCGAGGATCTTTGAAGTGCTCGCTCGCCTCTGTTTCCCGGCCCTAATTATCTCCCCTCCGTCAGCTCCAGGAGCTCAACGGGGGAGTCCCTGTTTTGAAACCCCCGCTATTTGACTCCCAAAGACATTGGCACCTTCATCAACCGTCAGGCTCCAGGCACAAGGTGCGTGGAGGTGAAGTATGGGCGGCTGGCAGACAGTAGGAGGGACTGGAGTGATTAAACCGGCACACTCAGAAAAGGCTTGCACTAAACCGTGCATGGAAAATGGTGCCCACACCTGAAGCAAGGGCACCATCCTTAATCAGTGGGTAATTTATTGACTCCCATTTACATCCACCCTAATGCGGGTGATCAAGCCCTCCGAGCGAAAAACGCAATAACCCAGAGAAGTGTTTTGTGAACAAAGGCAAATAACCAGGCCAGACACATCATTATGTTCCTTTCATATCACATTAGGATGGCTCCAAATGGGCCCTTCTGCCTGGGGTGGGTGGGGGGGGGGGGAGGGCCGATCGCATCGACAGCCAGGACTCAGGAAGGGGTTATGCATGTCAGAATCCCATCAGAGCATCCCTTCTAATGACCGTGAGTCCAACGACATCTTCCTCTGTTTGGACACAGCTCCACCAAGCAGAGACACACAACACACGCACACGCACACACACACACACACACACACACACACACACACACACACACACACACACACAGAGCCAACAAATGGACCGCCTTAATCGATGAGATGGTTTGCTCCGATCAGGGGATGAGGGGGGATGACAGAACGGGCTCATTTGATCGTTTGATGCGCTCGGCGCTCCACGGCGACGGCGGCCGGCCACGGCGAGCCACCCAGCGCTTTGATGGCGCCTGATGGGGGTCGTTAACGCCGTCAGCTATGATTATTCTGCCTGAGAAATCAGGGTGCTTAAAAAAAAAAGGGGAACGCTCGTGGTTAAGAAAAATGACTGCCATCTTGAGTGAGGATTTACATAAAACAGCGCACACACACACACGCGCGCGCAAACACACACACCCCCACACACCCCAACACCCACAGATAATGGTATGCCGTAGATGGAGCCGTCTCTTCTTCCCCCGAACAGAGAAACAAACACTTGTCCGTCACGCTGAAGGCGCCGCCTGGCGTTAAGCCGCTTTCCCCCCGTTCAGTTTAAAACCGCCGACGTTAATAACAAACTGATGGGAAATTTATTAGGGGGCTCCGAATAAAAACGATCTCCCCTTCACCGCGCGGCGAGTGCGTTAATTAAACTGTTGCCTCTCCCGTTTTCATTAGGCCTTGGAGTGCCTCTCTCTCGGGCCCCGAGAGCAACAACAAAAACAACACCGAGAAGTGTGGCTAAGGATGCAATTAAGCGCGCTTGTTTTACTACACGTTGGAGTCGGGGGGGGGGGGGGTGCGGCAGAGGGGTGGGGCTGGGCAAGACTTGCAAAGTTGGAAAATAAATAAATACACACGGCCCCGTTGTTGGAATACAATAGGGGCTTACGGGGGAGGGAGGGGGGAGGGGGGGAGACAGACGGAGCAGGGAGGGGGGAAGCACGTGACGGTCCAGAAGGTAGCTTTACGCTGGGGGTAAAGGGAGAATTGTGCTTGTCGGCATCGGTTAAAGCGCACCCAACGCTGAGAGGGCGGAACAGGCTGGAGGAGGGTGCAGTAAGACAGTTCACTGCTCCCCGTCTACTGGTTTTCTCTCCTACTGCTTCCCTCCGCCCTGAGATCCCTCCTTCTTTATTACTCTCTCTCTCTCTCTCCCTGTCTCTCCCTCTCTCATCCCATATCTCCCTCTTCTCTCTCCCTCTCTCCCCCTCTCTCTCTCTCTCTCTCGTCCCATATCTCCCTCTTCTCCCTCCCCTGCTCTCTCTCTTTCGCTCTCACTGTCTCACTGCTCGCTCGCCCCGTCTCTGGTGAAACACTTTTTGTTGGAGAAGAGGGGGGGGAATGCGAACACTGAATACCAGAACGCCATCTAATCTAAATACTGAGTTTCAAAGGACTATTTTTGAAGGATAGAGCTCAGAACAGTGCAGTGCTTCACCGGATGACTGCCACTGCAATCAGCCATGCAGAATAATACTTTACAATTGCACATGATGTGGCTGCCAAGAATGCTATTTGTTGTGTTCTGAAAGATATGTATAATAGGTGCACCCCCTTAATTGCTGCATTGTCATTAATGTCATTGGGAAATATTGACAAGGAATATTGACAGCAAAACAGGGTTCTGCTGTAGAAGGATTTAAAGCGTGTGAGGATATTGTAGGTAGCAATAGCTTGTGAATGGCTGATAGTAATTTGGGATGCAAAAAGAGGAAAAGTAACGAATCAAACAGACTGAAAACTGTGTTTGCGCTAACAATAATGACAAAATGAAGTGTCTCACGTGCATGTGCACATCAGCCCCTTGCACATGCACATCAGAAATGTGCAGTTGCGCACATCAGCCCTCATTACACACACCTTATTAGCACCAAACCTTTTTAGGGGGAAATCCTTGCAGCACCATAGCCCTCCTAAAGCCGTGCTTCCACAAACAAGTTAACTGACCAGATGACAGCCTTCACCCCCAAAGTGGACTGTAATATTTGACCGAGGGAAAGGCTCCATTCCAACCTTGATTCCATCCCTTCGTGGTACCAGCCCATTTGCGCTACGGCTGCAGCAACACATTCTAGAGATGGAGGACTGTGTACGCGGGCATTCGCCTAATGACTACGCGCACTGAATGCTTCTAATATGCGGGTTCATCCGCAAATCGCTCTCATTCGGAGCGTGCGAGCAGCACTCCTCCTTTATGAGTCATTTCTCTTCTCTCTCTCTTTCGCTCGCCGCCATTCCAGACTCGACTCTCCGTTAATGGGGGGGAAAATGGCGGCCGTTCTTAACCTTTAAAGCAAACATAACGACGGGTGAACGGCGGCGGGCTGAGCCCTGGGAGCCGGGCCGGGAGGGTCGCATTAATGCAGACCAGTCATCTCTCCTTCAGCCGTTAGCATGATCAATGCCATGCTAATGAGATAACATCTGGAACAAAGGGCCTTAATAGCAGACAGCTGCTGGGCAAAGTAAGCCAATTAGCGGCGCGCTCTGAGATGTTGACTAATACCGCTGCCATTGTGTCCTGGGTTAGTGGGACATCGAACGACCCGTATCTCTCCCAGCGCATAATCAAGACGGTCACATGGGTGGTAACTGGGAACGTCGGTATCTCTTCCAATGCATAATCAAGGCGGTCACATGGTTGGTAACTGGGAACGTCCGAGCTGGAGGGAGGGAGGGAGGGGGGGAGAGAGAAAACACCACCACCACTCAGCTTGAGATGAATGCTTATCGAACAACGCTGAAATTGGTCAATTATGGAGAAAATCTGCTTTGAGGTAACCTTCCAGCTTATTAAATAAACTATAAATCAATCTTTAGGGCAGACTGGCTTAATGAGTAAACGTGTGTCTCTCACATTATCGCACGCCTGCACTGGGCATGCGTGGAACTGTGTGTGTGTGTGTGTGTGTGTGTGTGTGTGTGTGTGTGTGTGTGTGTGTGTGTGTGTGTGTGTGTGTGTGTGTGTGTGTGTGTGTGTGTGTGTGTGTGTGTGTGTGTGTGTGTGTGTGTGCGCTTGTTTTGCTAGGGCGAAAGAGTGAAATAAATGTGAAACTTGCTGGCCTTGTAGAAAACATTTTGGAAGAACCATATTCCTCCGAACTTGCTTGCTTTCTTTCTCTCTCTATATATATATATAAATAATGAATTAAGAATTAAAGAATTACATTGGGCATGATTTTCTATCCCGAAACACTGGCAGAGCAAGCCGGCCCGATCCAATTAGGCCCATGCTTAGAAAAGGCAATAATGGGAGGAAGTTGAAAAGAAAACACGGTAATGCTATCTATAAGTGTCTGTACAAGTCTTTGGTAATATAATTACTATGAACAAAGAGCACCGTGTGGACCGCAGTGAGGGTGAAACACACAATGAAGCATTGAATACATCCACTGCAATGGGGAAAAGGAAAAATTAAAATAAATTAACCACCTTTCCAATACAGCCAGTTCATTAAAGACCATAAGACGAGTGGAGGGAATGGTAGGTAGGACCTTGTATGCACCTTCATTACCTCTTGTCATTTCAATGAAAAATTCTTCATTTATCTTTATTGATATTTTCTCACCACGGCTGTTCATTGCATTATTGAGTGAATTGTATTATTCATGTTCATCGCGAATCCATTTAATAATGATGATTCATGCACATATAGGCTACATTGTTTTTGTTGCATGAATTAGACATGTGGTGATTACTACATAAATGCTTATTACAGAATAATAATAAAGGAATCCTCTTTGACTAAATTTCCATAAAACACATAGCACCAACACAAAACCTCCCTGTGAATTGCATCTTTAAAGAAGCAAAACACATCCTCTGCAAACCGATTTCACAACAACACCTCTTTATATACATCTAAATAGATTCCAAAAGGTCATTCGGTACAACCCACAGAAACAAAACATCGGCGCATTGTTAGGATTATTAGGGTGTTAAACGTGGTCACGGTGAGGTCAGATACAGCAGGACAGGGCAGCAGGGAGAGCCAGAGAAACAACAGCAGCAGCACCACCCCAGCCTCCATCAGCAGGCTGTGGTATAGGGGGGGGGACGGGGGGGGGACGGGGGGGGCGGGGGGGGAGGCGTTCAGGTTGGAGCGCGGTCGACACTGCTGCAGCAACACTATTCCACAGAGACCCCGGCAGAAGCAGCGGAAAAGCTCCCAACTAACTGTAATTGGTTTTAAAATAATAGAATTCATTACAGTTATAGCGCTTGTTCAGAAATGCAAACAGGGACAGGGGAGGGAAAAAACATTCAGCAGAGACTTGCGCTGAACCGCTTCGGTAAGAACCGCGGGGAGATGAAAGGCATAATTCAAATGACAATTTTAGAACCCTTAGTTCATTTATTATATCAGAGGCTCTGAAGATGATGTCGGCATAATAACATCAAGACGGTTCTTTCTCCTGTTTTTATTGTTATACTTGCAGGGATTGTGAGGAACTTTTCTCTGTGTGTGTGTGTGTGTGTGTCTCCCTCTCTGTCGGTTGAACATTCCTCCTCCTCCTCCTCCTCCTCTACCTCAGTCTGAGACATGAGAGGTGACAACAAACCAGGAGCGAGATCGTTGGAGGGGAAGACAGCTAACTGAAACCAAACATGAAGAATGTGACACGGGAACAACAACGCAGAAAAAAATCCTCTTTGCACACGACGGCCGATTTACCGCTTGTCTTCCTAAATAATTATATCATTACTGCAGTACACATCCTGTGGTCTCATTGTTCCCACATCGCTTCCTCGGTGTACACGTGTCGGCGATTCAAGGGGAGCTCCTCGGGTTCAAAGATGGCGTTCAATACCCAATCAGTCAAGGGAGAGAAAAGACATTCTCTCAAGACCACTCAGTACATAAAGAGAGGGGTCACCTATCTCTCAATGTGATTGGATGTCGAACCCCCTGCTGGTTCCATAGCCCACATCAAGGACAGCCCCGCTGGTACACCATACGTCCGCCATCAAATCACCCTCGGGCCAATATCCAGTAATTGGCCCCATTCTAAAGCAGTGCTGGATACGGTTTTAACATCCGCTGATGGGGCCATAGAGCCCATCTAACCTGTGTCAGAACATCAGGTAAAAGAGATAGAAATGTTTTCCCCACATTTCTTTCCGACACACTAAAACACGGATAATAAAAGGAAAAACAAGACCGCCATACGGCTGTGTTTAAAAATGGATGTGGAATGGGAGTGCAATGGTAGCTGAGCGGAGTGGTGCCGCGGTGGGGGAAGGAGAGAGGAAGGACAACACATACAGGACATCAGCGATGCCTCATTGCTTTATGCATAAGGTGATGACACATCCTGTGCAATCCAGGCAATATCCCTGACCGGTCAGTCGCCACGACACACATCGGCCCTGGAGTCCGTGTCCCCCACAGCCCAGGGTGTCACCGCACCCCCACAAGAGGAGGAACGGCTCCTGGGAAGGGGTCCAGGTATGCGGTGATGGCTCCTTGGTATGTTGTCGGATATGTTGCAATGGGGCCCGGGTATGTTGTGAAGGTATGAAGTGAAGGGGCCCGGGTATGAGGTGAAAGGATGTAGTGAAGGGGCACGGGTATATTGTAGGATTTGTTGAGCCGGGGCCCGGGTATGTTGAGAAGGGGCCAGAGTACGTTGTGAAGGGGCCCGGGTATGTCCTGTAGTCTGCGTTGCAGTCAGAGGAACGTACATGCTGGGTGTGTCCTGTGTGGTCCGACTCTGTGGGCGCGATGAAGCAAAACGAGGAGCGGGGAATGCTGCAAAGATGAAAAGATGCCGATTTAAACGGCGCGGTTCTCCAAGCGCGACCGATGTGTTGCTAGCTAGGGACCGCCGAGGTTCATCCCGGTGGCGCCAGCCTGCTAAATTATTCAGGGCTGATTGCATAAAATTATGGCCCATAGTGGAGGCCTCGTCAATAGCGACGTGAGGTAACGCACGCTGCCTCTCCGGCCCCTTGATGAGCGAGGGAAGCGTCTAAAGGACGGCCCAAAGGCTCCCGTCTCGCCATCTTCCCCCATGTCAACAGGGTGCGGCTCCAGAAAATAGGCAGAAGATGACAGAGAGAACCGCGTTGTCTTCGGCCCCGCCCCGTCTGTCTGGTAAGTGGAAGGTAGAGCTATTGATCCGAGGAAGCAGAAGTATTTGAATGCAGTTGAGGCATTTCACACATCTTCTTCTGGCTAAGGATCAGGCTTCTTACAAATGGCATTAGCGGCAGACATAGTGGTGTGCTGTGAGGGCTGAGAGGATCCCATTAGGTCAATTCCACAGCAACAATGTCACTTTTCAGGCCCATTTGTACTGCGGCGAGCGGCTCTTTCAACGGGCGTCCACTGCCCCCAAGTGGTGGCCTTTGGTACTACAACACATGCAGGCTCTGTAGCCTGGTATTTGACCAGAAGCAACGATGACCAGCCTCTTTGTTTGTGAGTGTGCATCAGCCTCACCAAGGCAGATGAACTTGGCATCAAACGCGTTAATAACGTTGTAAATAAGCGTGATGACGGACCCGACCCCTCGTCTATTCTCCGTTAGCACACCACGAAGCCGGCCAGAGAACGACGGAGGACAGACAATCGGAAAAGGGATAAAACTTGAAAGCTGCCATGTTTAAACGGGGACACATCTCCCCTGGGCGCCCATAACAGGGAAGTGCAAGCCAGACGATAACACAGCGAGCGATCCGGCCTTGATCATATGACCAATCATTACAGGGGGAGGGATCTGTCGGGGGAATCGACGAGTGAGGCTGGCCGTTGATGAGGCGATTATTCGGCTCTACTCCGGTGCGTCTGAGTATGACCGCGGTATACGAGCCCTGCTGCAGCCAGACGGCGAGGAGGACAACCTCGTTAGCAGTGTGTTGTGCTGAGTGGACTGGCTGGCTCGGAGCAGGGCGCTCCCAGAGGCCCTTCCGGGCTTACTGCTTGAGTAGAGGGGATTACAGGGGGCCGTCAATGTGTCTCTTTCACAGCCGCACGGCTAGAACAATCGGGTTTCCTCTCACGTTGACCCGAGCGTCCCCCCGTCTCTCTCTGGCTGAGAGGAGGAAGAGCGGGCGAGGACTGGATGTCTGAAGCAGCCCCCTGTGTGCCCCCGACTCATTCAGAACATGCGTGAATGGGGTGTGGAGAGGAGATGATTAGCCTTTCACTGCTGACCAGGTCCACATATTGTCAGTCATTGTGGAGACGGACGGCGCAGCGGTAATATGGTAATAAAAACAATGTGGAGGAGTGATGAGATGCTCGTATGAATCTGAACACACTGCACACATTGTCAGTGGAACGCTTTATAGAGGCAGGCGATTTCCGCACCATTTTTGCTCCGTTTTGCTCTCTATGCATGTGCGTTTGTGTGTTTGCATTTGTGAACATGCGTGCACGACACGTGTGTCGATGTACATGTGTGGCGACGTGCACGGGTACGCGCGCGTGTTGACGTGAGCGGGTGCGCGAGCGCGTGTGTGTGTGTGTGTGTGAGGAGGCGCACGGGAATCAGAAAGCGAGGGGAGCAAATGAAGAACTCAAAGGAGCGGGCCGCTATAAAACGTGGAGAAAGGCAGAATTTCACAGCTGTGTGAACAGTTAAAGCAGATGCGATGGTGGACGCATACAGAGAGGCAGGTTGTAAAAATATGCCATAAACTTTATGGGGCCTAATGCGGCCTTCAGGACCCCCCCGTCGTGCCGAGCAATGCTGACAGAGCCGGAGAGTGTGTGACTGAGCGGGGGGGAGAGATGTGTTACCGGGAGCGGGGACGCCGTTCACAAGCCCCATTACCGGTATGTCAGATACAATATGTGTGTGTGTGTGTGTGTGTGTGTGTGTGTGTGTGTGTGTGTGTGTGTGTGTGTGTGTGTGTGTGTGTGTGTGTGTGTGTGTGTGTGTGTGTGTGTGTGTGTGTGTGCATGCATTGCCACTACAGCTACACATTATTATAAAAAAAAAAAAAACAGAATAAATAAAACAGGACAAAAAACAAAAAAATTTCTTTCATCAAAAACGTGTTTCTGAACACAAAGCTTGGCGGTAATAACCGGGGAACCTAATGCACGGCTCAGAGCCACGAGGAAACGGGCAGGGAGGGAAGACAGGGGGCTGTTTACACCATGCAAGGAGGACGCTGATCCACGCCCGAGTCAGACAGACACACTTTAAAGCCATGCCATAGTCCTTCTGTTAGATCCCAGCGCGGCGCACCGTGACCACTCTGTCCTTTCATCTTCCCTTCAACATAATGAAAGACGCCACTGTTTGATAGGAGAGGCCAGATTGTTCCTGCCTTTAAAAAGACATGCGTCATGGAAGGATGGAGTGAAGGACTGAGGGAGGGAGGGGGCAAGAAAGGATGGAGGGAGGCGACTGGGGAGGGAGGGAGGGAGGGAGGGAGGGAGGGAGGGAGGGAGGGAGAAAGGGGGTGGAGGGGTGAAGAAAGGATACACCAAAGACCGAAAGAACAAAAGAAAGAATGAAAAAAATATAAGAAGTATCACTCGTTGTACAGAAAGTTAAAACTTTGCTCCTTCTTTAGGTCAAACAAACCACAAAGTTAGAAAAGCCATGTACGTTATATACGAGTTGCAGACTCCTTAATGCAGGTCTAATGGATACACATCATATAGTTGTTCATCACTGCATGAAAACACGAGTAAATAAAGAAAACGGTTTCAATTTAAAAAGCAGTGAGCAAGGCTGGGCAGGTTATTAAAGGGAAATTCGTCAGTTTTCTACATTTAAAAATAATCCTTCTTTTTAAACCTGGGAGTGGAAACAGTTGGTAATATCAAGGTTTATGAGGAGAAATGGGTACTCTTGCACAATGCTGCTTGATTCAATTGTGATGCACTATTATTCAAATCTCCTCGCCTTTCCAAATCCAATATGAGCTCACCGGATTTTTAGAGCGCTGCAATGTATGTTTATAAATAAATAAAGAATCTGCAGTCTGCAGGATAAATAATGAATCAATCACATCCCACTCGACATTCCTGAATTAGTGCTTGACGTGCAACTTCAATTGAATGCAGGAGCTAGCCGCAATGGAATCGGCTTACACGCCAAAGTGTTAATACAGGTTTAAGGAGCGCAAGAACCCAAACAAAACTAGATCTGTCTTTCCCTTCGATCTCGGTGTCTTTTCCTTTGGTTACCTGTCTGAGCCGTAAGCACCTGGCTGACTGATTGTTCCCTGGTGGAGGAAAAAGGCAAAACTCCCCCTCTGTGTGGAGCAATGCTATCAGCAACTCTGGTGCTCCTAAACAGAAGGACAGTCCAGGAGGCTGAAGCAACGGCTGAGAAGCATTACAAAGCATTTAACATCTACTACCAAACATCGAACTGGTTCTGCCAGACAGATTTTTCCATTGTTTATATTTCAATAGGCACCGCAACATGAATGACAGATAACCACGCAGAGTTCAGCCGCAGTCAACCATGAGACCGAGTCTATAGAGTACAAAGGCAGGAGTCCTTCTGTAGCGGGGGGCTGTGGGTGGGTCAGAGTCCAACCTTCTCCCACAGCAATCATATATATATATATATATATATATATATATAAAAATAATTATATTTATGTATAGGGCCTACCGACTCTCAAACTGCACACATATAATCATCATAATCACCTGAAATGTTTACCAGATAAACCAGAGAAATCCTTTCAACTAATTAAACACAAACTATTCCGAAAGGCACTCCTGGAGCCGGCAACCTTGATCCTGATTCAAGCATCAATCCACGGCGAATACCAGAGAATGGGAATGTGAGGCACATGCCATTGATTTATTTGCCATCGCTCCTCCTTTATATCACCAAGGACGTGGGGCACACGAGATGTGCTCAACACACACCACCCAGTTTACTGGCATGTTGGAAACAAAATGTCTGTCACAGTGTTATTCCTTCCTTTTGTGAGCTTAAATCCCAGTGAAGGAGAGTCAGGAATGGAACAAGAGACAGATGTCGTATTTATTTCCTTTTTTTTTTCTACTTTTTAGTTTCCGTCTGTGTCGGATGTTCTGTTTTCCCAACTCCACCTGTCTGACATGCCATCTTGTTTCCCCTTTCTCTCCCTCTACCTCCCCCTTCTCTCCCTCTCCCTCCAACCCCCCCCCCCCCCCCCCCCCCCCCCCCCCCCCCCCCCCCCCCCCCCCCCCCCCCCCCCCCCCCCCCCCCCCCCCCCCCCCCCCCCCCCCCCCCCCCCCCCCCCCCCCCCACACCTCTGAGGCCCATCTAAAGGGAGCCTACACCATATAGGAAGAGTTCACCTCTAGGCTAGAAGGGCTATAGGCATGCAGGGATTTGACACATGAATAAAACATGTGCCTTTTTAGGGTAGATATCAAGGATTTCAAGGCTGTATGAAAGGACTTTGAAGGAGATGTATCAAGGTTTGAACTCGTCATTGTTAGCGCCGGCCACTGAACCAAACATAAAAATTATGAACTATTTGGTGACTGCCAGTTTATTTTCAGTCTGATAACACCTGTGCTCTGCTGCCCTTCCTTTTATGCTAGGAAAACTCAAACCTTGATGAAATCTTCTTGGTTGTGGTTCACAACTTGGAGAAAATGTTTCTTAACGGTGATCAGAAAGTGAGGGATGTTCAGTTCTGTGCACGCAGGTCGTGTGAAAATGAGGTTGATCATTTAAATTTTCCCTAATTACGTTATATTGCTTTTGTTTATGGTCCGTGCATGTCTGGGCGTCTTCGGCAAAAACCTAAACAAACCAAAGAGGCAAACACTAACGAGTTGCTATGGTAACAGTACGGCGCTGTCAACACTGTAGATAACGCATGCATCGGTGTGATGTGATTTACACAAGAAGCAGCACCAAGGCGTAGCCGCTGGCTCCAAGCCGCCGACCGCTGCCTATCCCTCCGGCAGCTGGGATAGGAACGCCAGCTTCCGACACGACACCGCAGAGTCTTTACCAGGGAGTCAGGAGCCCGTCACACCGGCACCGATCGCTGCCTCAGCCTGCCAGGAGGACCGTCCCCTCGGGTCCTCCTACGGCCGGGCGATTAATCGAATTCTGATCGCGATTTAGATTTTTGTGTCAAACGATCAAATAATTAACATAATCAAGTTTTTTAACCATTTTTTGACCATTTTGTGTATTTTTTTAAAGCTAAATATCATAGTTCTCAGTTCCAAAGGGTTTTTTGGGAGAGACATGCTGAATAAATACAACATGATTTCAAACTCAAAAATAATCCTTTGAATAATCGTGATTTCAATAATCAAGCAGCCCTAGGTCCCCCCATTCCCTTCGGGGTCCCCTCGGGGTCCCCCCGTCCTCTCCGGCGCGGTCGTGGAGGTGGAGAGGGCGGAGGAGAGGGAGCGTCGCTCCGACCCAATTACAGCTCCTTCACACGGCGCCGTGGGGATCCCCTGGCCCGGACCGGGCCGTGGGCGTGGCCGAGCTCCCCCCAGACGGTCCCCAGCAACACCCTTCCTCCGGCGGCCGTGTGAAAACCCCGGCGGCGCTGACAGCGCGAAAATGGGAATCCGCCGGCCGCGCGGTGAGCCGGACGGACGCGCTCCGGACGAGTGGCGGCTAACCCGGACTAAGCGCCCTCCCTCTGCCTCTGCCGCTCCTCACAAGAGCCTTCTCTTGTCGGAGAGGCTGACAGCTCGCCGCGTCTCAGCGAGGGGCGGGAGACACGGCGGCCCGGACCGCCTCCGGGGTCACCGGGGTCGGGCTGAACGCTCGCTCGCTCCACTTAAGTTGGGGGAAAAAACTTCTGGGTAACCACCGGGGTTTGTCTGCCGACACCTTTCTGACACGGTTTGGCGAACTTCTGAAAGTAGGTCCCCGCATCTCGGATGAGTGGCCATGATACAAGCGGGGTGGACTCTGTCATATTCCATTTACCCGGCACAATGTGACCAGCGCAGCAGATCGGGAGCTCCCGGCGTCCGCCACCACACTCAGAGCCCAAACCGGCTCTTTCTGCAGACATAACAAAGCACAAAAGTACCGACGGACAAAGACGGAGGAAAAGCAATCGATACAAAATGGCTCCCTGTAAAGTGCCTGAAAGCTGCAGGTTTGTCTGGGTCTGCAGCCGGTCACGGGGCCAGGTCACAGAGTGCTGCTTTAGCTTGTCCCTGTTCCCGTTAAGCTTTACAGTTCTCTTAATCCTAAGGAGAAGCTCGCAGAGCAATGGAACACCATTATTGGTGACAATTCAGCCTCTGCACAAGGCAATAACCGAGGGTTTTCCTTCCCCCCCCGCCCCCATTCGTTTTCTTCCTGAAAGCCCCTCAAAAAACCGTGCCCAGCTATTTACAAAAGGCAATAGGGTGTTTCTTTGTGAGGAGTTGACAGAGCAAATCTGCAATTGCCGCATTACAGTGTAGAGAAATGAAGAAATATTGGCAATCTGTTGACAGTGTATATTTATAAAGATTACTGGGCCTTTTGCAAACCAGAGAGAGGGAAAGAGAATTGCCAGCAAAAACAAAAACAAGGGCATCCATTTGTGAGATGACATGCCTTAATGTTTCAGAACAGATATGGAGATGTTGACTACGCATTCAAATTCAGAAGCCTTGAAAGAAGCCACTGAATTAAAGCGGGCAAATATCTATCAGAAAAACACGCAGTTTATATCTCCTGCTGTAAGACTGTACAGTGTGTGTATGTTTTTGTGCGTGTGTGTGTGTGCAAGCATTGGTGTTAGTGTGCGTTGTTGTTCGTGTGTGTATAAACACCCAAAGCCATATTAAGTGATATATTTTCTATAAGAGCGCTATTCCACAGACAAAATGATCATAGTACAATTCAGTTATGAGGCAAAACATTTCACTAAACAGATTAGATTGCAGATAACCGTAATTTGTGCATAAACTGATGCTCATTGTTGCCAGTTCACCATTCAAATGCTAATAGGTATTCCACAACAATCCCTTTTTCAAAAGAAAAACAGACAAACCCAACAAAGAACTTGCTAGTTTATTTTCCTGATGCATCATTTCTAAACCCTTTGTCGGAAAGGGTTGGCATTCATTTGGCCCAAAATGTATTTTATGGCATTATTTTTAATTATTTTTAATTACAGCTATTAGCAGTATCAGGCTAAGGGGGTCAAAAGGAAACCGTCCGAGCCATAATGACACCGCTTCTGCATTCTCGAACATACACATACACAGCAGCATATCCTCAAGATGGGGGGGGGGGGAGGGGGAAGGAGGAGCAGCCAGGAGAGGAGGGAGGGGCAATAAGGGAGAGGGGGGAGGGAGGGGTAAGGGAGAGAGAGAGTAAAAAGGGGGGAGGCATGATACATTGGAAGAACAAGGCACGGAGGCCGAATAAATAAAGAGCGACTTACCGCAACTTTGCTCCCAGTTATCTGCATGCAGCGGTCAGCGGAGAGGGGGGGGGAGTTAATGTGCAAAAAGACACAATCATTAGTAGGCCAGAGACTCGTGTCCACAGTACACACACAGAAGCATTAAGGTAACGCCCCCCCCCCCCCCCCCCGCACGCTGGCACGCCAGGATACTTTAATCGGATAACAGGAGATTTTTAAGTAATTTCTTGATTTATTCTTTAAAACAAACGCGCCAGCGTTGGGGCTCTGCAGGGGGATCCAACTGCATCAGCGTTCAACATCTGGCAGTTCATTTGTAGAGGGAAAGGAAAATGGGTAAACAATAGCAGGGATATTTCTTAATGGAAATTAGCAAAAAGCGCACAATGCTGTAAAGGAGAAGAAATAACAACAAAGAAGGTAGCTTAGTAGATTCTTCCCAAGCGAGGGGAGAGAATGTGTCCTCGGCCATCACTCATGGGTGGGCATTCGTCTCCGTTACGAAACAAACAGCGTTCCTTGTTGACCGCGTGGGCTGCCCAGACCGGACATCCCACCTACGCTCTGACCAATCAGCTTTCCCCGCTGTGAAGGCGTCACATTTGGGTTACGACGCCACCGCGGGGCTCCGGGAGCCAGCGGGTCACCTGGACGACGGTAACCCTGTTATGTGTCAATAGCGTTAGGCTCCTATTCTTTATCGCCGCAACGGTGGTGCTTGTATCACAGTGGGAGTGTGTGTGTGTGTGTGTGTGTGTGTGTGTGTGTCTGCCTGCCTGCCTGCCTGCCTGCCTGCCTGCCTGCCTGCCTGCCTGCCTGCCTGCCTGCCTGCCTGCCAAAGAAATGTATTCTACTATGCCACAGAGTACTTCTTCACACTGCATGGTTCAAAGAAAATGGCCGTTGATTATCTAAAGTAAACGTCTCCCATTGCGTCGCCCCCACCTCTCTTTAATTTATCTTTAATCTTTCCTCCCAACCACCTATCCGTCTCCTCCTCTCCCTCTTGCTGGACAGTTCACTATTAATCTTTCCGCCTTTTGAATTTTTTACTGCCGCCAGAGCTTCATCATTCAGCGGCCATTTGAGGTTTAACTTCATGTCTTTGTTCCTCTCACAGAGGTTTGTGGCAGACAGAAAGCGAGCTAGTAATGTGCCATTGGCTTCACTCGCTCGCTCCCCTTTAACCCTGCATCAATCAAGCCGCTGTAGCCTCCGGTGAATGCACTGCACACACACACATGCAAATTAACACACACATGCAAATTAACAAACAAATGCAAATTAACACACGCACACACACACTTCTTATTTTGGGACTTTCACCTTGTGTGTACCTTGAAGTAACAATGGTGCCAATAAAATACCTTGTTTTGTTTTGTCATTCCATACTTTCTTGATTATGATAATGAGCAGATATGTTACATTTAATTAGCAGTCAGGTAGGCGCTTGTGGGAAAAACATACGCTAACATCACATTTTTTATTTTATTCGGCAATGCAACACCTTGTTCTAACTAACAAGGTGGCAAAACTCCAGTCAGAGCCTGTGAGAATGAACCCAGGCGATGTAATCATTAGAAAGGCTGTTGAGGTATTGCCTCATGCAAGATGCTAATGAGCATGTTGGTGTATTGTTACAAAGAAGCATAAACAGACTGAAAATACACTTAGAAAGACATAGCCGATTTTGTCACATGCAAGTGTCAAACAAAGCCATTCATAGTGTGGTAATTAATTAAATCAAACTGAACATTTATATTCAGATGTATTAAATGCCCCAAACTGAGCTGCACTCTCTAGGGGACGATCCGGTCTCAGTGCAAATATAGTTGCCTATCTCGCCAATGAAAATACAATTAAATGAAACGGAGGAAATATCAATGTATTCTGCTGACTGGTTCCGGCCGTCACACCTTCCCTGAACAGCACTGCACGTTGGAAAGGGAACCCATCAATGACAAGACGCCAGGAAGCGGGCACGTTTGTCAGCACACTCAAAATAATTAATGATTGCATTAGCGTGGAAGACCTGCTGTGGCATTTTAATAACACTGGCACACATCTATCAGAGAAACAGAACGAGAGAGCATGCACAGAGAGAGAGACAGAGACGGAGACAGAGACGGAGACAGAGACAGAGAGAGAGGCAGTGAGAGATGATGGAGAGAGGCAGCTGATCATGCACAGAGAGAGAGAGAGAGAGACAGAGACAGAGACGGAGACGGAGACAGAGAGAGAGGCAGTGAGAGATGATGGAGAGAGGCAGCTGATCATGCACAGAGAGAGAGAGAAAGAGACAGAGACGGAGACAGAGACAGAGAGAGAGGCAGTGAGAGATGATGTAGAGAGGCAGCTAAGCATGCACCGCTGGCGGTCAAGGACGTTCAGACTCTCTCCCAGCCGAGCAGCCGGTCTAGGATCTATAGGAGGGTGCATTGTATTCAAATGAATGAGGTCAGCACTCAGCACACTGCGCTCCTTTGAGAAAGGCCGCTCCGTTTTGTGTCAGGGGTAATTCACCGGACTCCTGCTGAAATGCTCCGGTATTGCAGGGGGAGGGGGGAGAGTAAGAAAATAAATAGCTTGAGATCGGGCGAAAGTAAATACACTAATAATAATCAGCCTGTTACGTGATTATTTCAAGCTATATTTAAGTAGTCTACAGGGGAAAGCGAGAGGCTATTCTTCCGCCAGAATGATGAGGAGGAAGGGAATAGTGGTGTGGTGAAGGAGGGAACCAAAGGCAAACGCAGGCATCATCAGCAGAGGCTATTTGAGGCCTATGGTTTAGAACCTGTTCTTTCTTGGAAGAAGGCTTTCAGAGCAGCACTCTAACTGTATGCGCAGTTTGTTGCTCTTCTGAGCAGGTCTGTTGAGCTGTTGTGGGACCAGGGGGAAAAGAAGGAGTACAACTTGGTGAGAGTGTTACCCCTTCTCTGAAAGCCATCTCTCCATCTCTTCAGCTAGCCTGGTAGCTTCAGGGACCCTCTAGAGTTATTAGGCGTTAAAAGATTTGGATCATAGATGTTGAGGCCCGGTGACATTCACCAATACTCAGACCACCGCATCTGTACCCCTTTGATGTTGGGATAACATTAAAAACAATAAAAATGTGATAAAAAATGAAGGGGTGCGGGGGATTATTTTATGATATAATAGAATGAAACGTAGAATGAAACATAGTAATCTTGTCTGGAACTTCCAAGAGCAGCAGGTATAGATTGTAACGGCGTGTGAGACGTAAGCCAGATCACCTTTAGCAAAGAAGATACCAGCGATTGGAGCACATCGAAAATACAGAGCCATGCAGAAACAGAACCACTACTTACACACCCTGATTAAGTTTGGATGGAAACCCGTCGTATTAATATAAGAGCACCGTAGTCGACACCTGTAAATTATTGATTTGTATTTTTAGTTTACTGGGACTTAAGAGAAAACAGATAATTTTCTCAAAACACTCTGAATTATTCAGAGCGTTACAGCAATCGTTGATATAACTTCCCCCGAAAAAGTATGTGTCTAAATTAAAAAAAATAATTTGTAAGCATTAAAATGTATTACACTTATCTACACAGACTTATAAAAGGCCGCTCTTAATACTGCTGCTGGCTCTCGCCAATAATATTTCTTTGTGTTCAATAATATGAAAACCTAATCACCTTAAGCATAGCCCCCTCGGGGAGTGACACACTCAGGCAGTTTAGAGCTATTTCACGAAGGCTTCAGACTGCAAGACTCCACTCTCTCTAGTCTAAACCAATAAATGTTGGAACTGGTATTTCTCCATCTTTAGGGAGGTCAACAGGAGCTTGTGTGTCAATGAAATATCTATTCAGTGGAAATAGAAGCAGCCACCTTGGATAGTGCATCTGCTAGTCTGTATTCGTCCTGCTGTGTCATCATGTCTTTTATCAACTGTGTCCATAAAGACATAAAAATATGTAATGTCGCCGTCTTAGGAAGGGTATTTGGTATTCTTTATTGTCACCCTCACTGTCTCGTCTCATGCAAACCTCTTCTGTGTGTGTGGCCGTGCATACACGTGTGTGTGTGTGTGTGTGTGTGTGTGTGTGTGTGTGTGTGTGTGTGTGTGTGTGTGTGTGTGTGTGTGTGTGTGTGTGCGCGTATGTGGCAGTGCCTACATTTGTGTGTGTGTGTGTGTGTGTGTGCGTGCATACGTGTGTGTCTGTGTGTGAGTGAGTGTGTGTGTCGGCTGACATACCCTACACTTCAACACTACAGATGAGATCCAATCCAGTCATTTCTGGGGCTCTGGAGAATGAGCGCGCGGCCTGTCCCCTTTTTTTGTTCCCCGTCTTTTCACTACACAGATTAAGTTATTCATTTGAATAATATATCAGCGCTCACAAAGCCTAATGGCTCCTGCAAAGAATTCAATCATCTCTGATAATCATCATTATCAATAATGGCAGTTAATTACCATAACAATGAGAAGGGTAATAAATGATGTTGTCGCGAGGAGGTGCCACCAGGGTCGGTGAGCGACCGGTGTGGAAATCACTTTGCTCGGCTCCCCGTGTGTCGATGGAGCCTCCCCCCGTCGCAGCCGCATGCCGGAGATTACAGGGGAATTATGATGGAGACACCCCGGGATTAGCTCTTAAAGCCACTGACTTATCTGCCATTATTGGTTAAGAGTGATGAACGCGTCGTGTTCCATATTGGCACGCGGGAGCCGGCGCCGTACTTTCATAAGACCGAGGCAACGTGCGCGCGGAGGGCCAGCGCGGTCCGACAGGAGGGGCTCCGTAGGCACCCCCCCCCGGAGGGCCGGAGGAAACACACCAGGAACAAATGAACGCCGCAAATCAAGGGCAGAGGAAGAGGAGCAGGAGAGGGAGGGGGAGGAGAGGGGGAGGGAGAGACACACACACACACACACACACAAAGACAGAGAGGGAGAGAGAGGGACACATACACACAGACAGAGAGAGAGGGAGAGACACACACACACACACACACACACACACACACACACACACACACACACACACACACACACACACACACACACACACACACACACACACACACACACACACACACACACAGAGGGAGAGAGAGGGACACACGGACAAACACACAAACAGAGACAGAAAAAGGGACACACACGCACAGAAACAGAGACAGACAAAGAGACACACACACACAGAAACACAGAGGAGGAGACACACACACACAGAAACAAGGAGGAGGAGACACACACACACACACACACACACACACACACACACACACACACAGAGGAGGAGACACACACACACACAGAAACACAGAGGAGGAGACACAGAGAGAGAAACAGAGAGCTGAAGCGGCGGATCAGGAGGAACTCATTATCCCGCAGGTTTACAGAACGTCGTGATATTTCATCCCGCCCACAACCACTACACACACAGTCCCTGTTCCCCGGTCCTCGGTCGGCGCTGCCGGGCGAGCGGAAGGAGCGACGCGCTGCGTTACTTACAGATTTAGAAGTGGCCGAGATGTACTGGACCACCATCTCTCGCTTGGTACTGAGGTCCTTCCCACGCAGAGGCGCCTTCCGGTCCTCGTTCAGGTTCATGTCCTCCTGGGGAGAGGAAGAGGAGGAACACAGGAGTGAGGAGGAAGGTGTACACAGGGTTTCACTGCTGGAGACCAGGCAGCCGTTGTCACGGTGGCCTTTGATTCAGGCCACAACATGGATACGTAACACTACGGAAGAAACCAAAATGTATTCCTACTGATAACAACATATTATCGGTACGGAAATTCACAAGCTAATACTGACAGCTATATAGGTTTTATTTTTATCACGGCAACACGCCATGAAGACAACAAATATAAATTTTGGTTCCATAAATGTTGAATGTTTTATTATTATTGTTTCATGCATTAGCATGCCCTTGTAAGCCCCCAAGGGCTTACAAGACACTATTATAAAACATAGACAAACCAAAAACCAAAAGTAGATGCTAAACAATACTAACATTAACGATATAAATGTTAGTATGTCGGTTATATACTGTAAATTAATATTACATTTATTTACAGTATTTGAGAGGGGTGACAACAGCTATTTGGTGAACGTTATTTGCAGGGAGAATAGTCACGTTTTCCGTAGACTAAGTTATACTCGGCAGGATTTCTCCTCCCTACATTATTGACCCACTCTACTTCACACCTCTGAACTCAAAGAATGCATCGTGTGATTTAACAAACCGACTAGCTTTCTGAGTCTATATTTGACTCTCGAAAAAAACACAACCTCCTGTTTATCTCAGCGGTCGGTCGCCTCAGAAAGTTTGGAGGAATTGAACTTTGAATGAAGGGTCCTATCCAACATGCCTCCACACTGCAACTGGAGGAAGAGCTTTCAAGTCCTCCAACAAAACAATCACACATTCAGGACTCGCCATCGGCCGACTACAAAACTGATGGAGAGAGCAGGCTACTGGCCAAAACAAAAACATAAAACCTCACATAGAATCCTCAATAAAAACCACATGTATTTATGGTTGAAGGCCCGTTCTTTCTTTCCGTTTCACCGATGAATTCTTAACCTACCATCCGTCCCTTCAAGACGGGAACGGATGCAATTGGAAAGCAAGGTCGAACGCCCCTCATCTGCATTGCATCTCTCCCTCTTCATTTGTACGAATCACACGTTGCAGCAACAGGTTATGAACGCAGGCGTAATTAGTGGTGGTAACAAAGGCTGCTCTGCTAGGTAGGAGTGTGAGAGAGTGTGTGTGTCTGTGTGTCTGTGTCTGTGTGTGTGTGTGTGTGTGTGTGTGTGTGTGTGTGTGTGTGTGTGTGTGTGTGTGTGTGCGCATGCGTGTGCGCGCGCATGCGTGTGCGCGTGCGTGCGTGCGCGCGTGCAGGGAGGGGGTGTTGTTGATTGAGTGACAGCACGGAATGAAACAACACCGCAAAGCAACGGGACTGCGCGGGCGTGCGGCGAGATGGCGCCCCCCCGATAGCGTCTGGGTGGCGGTCTCCGGGTCTTATTGAGCGCATTACCTTGGCGCTACTCTCATTCTGCATCACAAAAGACGGGCCTTTCATGTGACGGAGCCGAGGGGACGGAGCGAAGGCTGGACCGGCACTAAAAGCTAGGAAATGACATGATGATTAGGATAGAGGACGGGGAGGTGGGTGTTGGTGGGGGGTGGTGGAGGTGGTGGTGGTGGTGGTGGGGGGGAGAGAGGGGGAAGGTGTTTATCACGAACACTCTTGCACAAAGAGATGGACGGAATAAAGGGAAGGAGGATGAGGGGATGGGGGTGGGCATCCTATTCAAGAGTTGTTGTTTTTTAGTTTAGTTTTTTTTTTATCTGAGCGAGGGTGGGAGCTATGGAACGATGCTGCCCTCTGCTGGAGAAGGAGAGCGCAGGACGGGCGGGTTGCAGCAGTGATTTGGCAGCACATGGACCTCAGTGCGGTCAAGTGTTGCGGCAACCGCAATGTAAACCCCCCCCCTGTATTAGTGTACCCCTATGTCTGGAAGAGAGACGCATCACATGGCGCTGTGGATATACCGCTGCTGCGTCTGCTCCGGGGTTAAATATCAAGAGCGCGGGCAAGCCTTCCCTCCTTCAGCGTCATGACCCAAATTCCGATTCCATTCCATTATCTACTGTATCCCCAAAAGTAAATACTGCAGAAGCCATAAACACCCCTTTCATGGCGGCAGTAAACTTCCAAGGTTCGACCGGCGAGCAGTCCTTTTTTAAATTCATCTCCGAAGCCTGCTAATTCCGCCGCTTAATTGGCATTCAGAGAACGAGCTGCAACGTGACAGGGAGAAGAAAGAACCTGCTGCGGGCGAGAGGGAGGAGAGCCGGGGCCTAGGGGACATTTATCAGGGGCAAGCTGGAGAACCAGACCCCCCCTGTTCCGCCTCTAAAATGATTTATGCTTAGTTATTAATTACTGCCTCCTAGGCTGCACTAAATGAAACCGTCACGAGATATCTTAAGACGAGGCTGTGTGGGTAATTCAAAAGATCACATTGGAGAGGCTAGCCGTGGAAGTCATGCTATGTACACCAAAGTATTATGGGCTGTTCCTGCCGTCTCATGCTCTTCCCGACTCGATTATAAGTGCATGCGGCTGGCGCTGATCTGGATCTGTCCGCGCTCCTCTTGACCTGCTCCTCGGGAGCGAGAGCCAGCCCTCCCCAAGTACGATTTTAAATAAAACCACAGCTCAGACTGCTGAAAGAAATGGGTTTCCTGAACAGAAATAAATCCAGACCGCGGCTGGAAGAAGATCATTGCATTGATCCCGGCCCGACGTACGGGGGCGTCCGAGGGCAACGCGCGTCCGAGGGCGTTTACCTTCAGGCGGACGTAATGAATGGCTGCCATCATATCGGGATGTTGCCAGAATGGACCTGGATGGGAGCCAGGGTTTGGGGAAAGTGGATTTAAGAGGAGTGGAGCGAGGTGAGGTTTGTTTTTCCACCGACGATGATGAATCAATTATTTTCCTCACTGCCCCCCAAGTTTGATTCATGGGTCGAAGCATGAGGGGCACACACACACACACACACACACACACACACACACACACACACACACACACACACACACACACACACACACACACACACACACACACACACACACACACACACACACACACACACACACACACACACACACACAGTGGCATTGCTGCTGCAGGCTGGGCCCTTTCACAGCCCCCCAGCATAGCGTAACTGTTAAGGGATCACATCGGAGCTTATTACTAACGGTGTTCCTGTAGGGCGTAGAGAGGCATGTAAAAACCTCACACGAGTCCCAACCACACTGCAAAACTACATTTCTCATTTCTCCAGTCTCTCTCTCTCCCCTCTCTCTCTCCCTCTCCCTCTCTCATAAACACACAGTGGAGACTTCACACACCGCAGCATTCACACCGGATGAATAGCAAAGCACGTTGGACGGCCGACGCCAGATCTCTGGTGACGAGAAAGCTGTGATTGTCCCCTTTTTAGCGTTAGCTGTCCGATAAAAGCCCCATCTGGACGGATCTGCAATTGTGCTTCTGGCACATTAGGGAGAAAAAATGGGCACTAAACGTAGCAATATTTGTAGTGTTAGTCGGCAGGGCAGGAGGCAATAGGCGGCAGGGGCAGCGCTCCGAATGGAAATAAAACAGATTGCCGTGTCAAGGTTGTCAAGACTGAGCGCCGCTGGTTTTTGCTGAGCGCTAGATAAACTGGTCTGTGGAGCACTTCAATATCTGATCTCGCCCGTCTTGCCGTCACAAAAGACGTGCATTAATAGTCCGTCGCTGCGCCCCCCCCCCCCCCCCCCTCCTCTCCAAGAACCACTGCGAATGAACGTTTCCCCCGCGCTGCATTTTAATCCCATGCACACCGGTGCAGCCATGCACAGCCTGAGAGCCCCGGGAGACGACATGCACTGTCCACTCAGGTGCAATATGCTGATCGCGATCTGCCCTTCAAAGCCAGGCCCAGAGTGTGGCGCTACCCAATATTGTTTAACTTTGGTATGAATTACAGGGCCGCTGTCTAGGATGGTTAGCTTCAACTATATACTTGGAAGAGTTCCTTAAACTGTGCCCACCGAGGAGGGGGTGAGCGGTCTACGTTCTCCCTGCAGCCTTCAGTGACCTGTCGGTAATGGGCTATATGATGGTAGCGCTTTGAGGTGCACAGATCAATGGCTGGACCATTTTCTTAAAGGAAGGAAATATGTTTGCACCACTCCCTAGTCATTAATTCACAGTAGGTGGTCGTACTAATGCCACAGGCCAGCACTTCGTTTCAAGCAAAAAAAGTTCCAAACGGCATGTTACATTCAGACCCGATGACTGTACTGAACAATTTCTGTACAGTGTATGCGTTAGGTGTGCGTTTCTGTGCGCATTCTTGTGTGTGTCTGTGCCAGTGTGGACTTATTTCCTTGAGCAAGTGTGTTCGTACTTGTGTGAGTGTCTGTCTATTGGCATTTAACTATTTCGCCAAGTTTAGAAAACTTTGCACACTTTTAGTGTCGACTCGTTTGCGATGGCTGCAACGTATTTTGCTTAATTTCTTTCCTTCATATTTTTCCAGATTTCGTTACTCTAATTATACTTTGTACCCTCGCGAGTCAGAGCCTGTCCAGTGTCGAGCCAGCACACATGCCTTCTCTGCTGCCAGTCACTGCGCAAATTGAAGCCCGGGCTTAATGTCACGCCAGTGTGAGCACAAACATAGTAATTGAAGAGTGAACTGAGTGACGGGGATGAACAGCAGCCATGGCCCATGAGCAACCAGGAGCGCTGGCCGTATATATCTCTGCCATGGCAATAAAGACCATTGTATGGGGGAAATAAAAGGCAGGGCTGCCCATCTCTAGCTAAGCTCCCCCCCACACACACACACACACAATGAGACACAATGGTATACACACACACACACAGACACACACACACACACACACACACCTATTCTACGAAGCCAGAGTAATATAGCTCACTACTTCAAAGGGATGAGCTGAAGGCCTTTTTTGTTGTAGTTCAATCCTAAGAGCAAGAGCCCATTACAATAGCCTGGAAGATGCCAGTGTGAAAGAGTTTTCAGTTGACCTTCCAGATGGGTACGAGTTGAACTTTTGAAATATTCAGTGTTCCCACTGAGCGACGCTCGGGTAACACGCAGGCAACGTAAAATCCAGGATGATTGCCACAGTTCACGATGAAATATTCATCCTCCTTTAGAGCTAAATCCGTATTTCGGGTTATACTTGGATATTAGGATTCTGCTGCAACGGCAACAGTTATGCACAGCAAAATACAAGCGTTGTGTTTTGTATGATTGCATTATTGATCAAAGCCGTGATCATGAGCGACGATGGGTCATGCAGCTCCAGCAGGGGGTGCTGTTTATAACTTATATGGAGACGGCTGTGCTTAGCGTAAAAGATTAACTACTCTCAGCGTTCAACACTTCTTGGCGGCAACCAACGCATCAATTAAACATTTCTGTCGCCGTGTTTGCTCTTCGAGCGGCGTCAGGCTTTGAGGGCTGCCATCGAGATGTCACCAGTACCATCCCCCCCCCCCCCCTCGATGAAAACCAGAGACAAGAGCTCTCCGTAGGACCGACAGAGACACAAGTGTGAATAACAGACGAGCAGGGGGGCGACAGGTGACAGGTGACGTGATCATGTCACCTGCCCCCCCCCCCCCCCCATACACCCAGAGCTGGGGTATGGCGACGCCATCGTCTGGTGATGAGCGTCTCAAGTACGCGCTTGACTGTTGACGGTTGAAGACTCGGAGCGCTCTCAAGTGTAGAAGTGAAAAAACACCAGGTTCCTCTTCAGATGACTTGAACCCGACACGACTGCTGGGTGATGCGGGGGGGTTGGGGGTGGGGGGGAGCGGTGTGGGCGAGAGACAATGGTCAAGCATAACAAGTAGATTACGAGGAGGCTAAACAGAGCACTATTGTGCCTCGGCAGAGCGGTCTGTTTCATGCGTGCCATGGGTCAGCCCTGGGGGTCTACTTTGCAGGGGGGAAAATAACATTTATTGTCTTTGCATCAACCATTTTTTTGTTCTTCACTTGTCTAAACTGAAACATCCTTCTCGGTTTGAAAAATATATATACCGGGGAAAGTATCATGGAATGACTTCCTTCCTCCGGTGCCCCCTTTGTTTTATAGTAGGCGTGCCTCTCAGCCTAGGGAACCTGAATCAAGGGGCGTAGTGATAAGTAGTGATAAGTAGTGATAGGGCGTGCCGGGGCTGCACGCCTGGCTGCCTCCGTGCGTGTGATCTACGTGGCTCCGGCGCTAAGCATCTGTGTGAGTTGGGGGCGTGGCGACCGAGCTCCGCGCCGTGACCCGTCTAAGCGCTGTGTTAGACGCAGAGACGAGGGCACACAGCCGCCGCACGGTAAAAGGGAAGAAAGGCAAAGCGGCGCTCCTTTGAGATCAGTGGAGCTACAGCTCTGACAGACTACCTCTAAAGGGGGGAGTATTGACAAACCGTGTTACGGTACCAGATCGCTTCCTTTGATGGCGGTACACGTGGAGACAGTGCGCGCACTGTCTCCACGTGGCAGGGCGGCGGCTCACGTTCCTCCAGGTAGAACTGACAACGCTCTGATGATTACGCCCTTCACCCGGGCTGCCGCGACACCTCGTCTTTGATCAACACACGGATCTAATCTTGTTACTAATTCTGGATTGTGTACCGGAGATGGGTCTTGAATATACTGTCACTGGAGATTAGAACGTGCATTCAATGGCCAGGTGTTGATAAGGAAGGCGTATACGAGGTGTGTGTGCAGTTCCAGTGGGGTTTGACCTCCAGGTCAACCCAAACAGGCCTCCCCACTTCCTCTGGGTCTGTCACATCCCGATACGAAACTCCTGCCAGAGCTGTGCTGCCCATGTGCAATGCCTCTAGCTTTACGGCGAACAAAGCACAACAAGCGGGCAAGGAAAATGTGACACATTTCCTCAACTCGAAGGTTTGTCCTGGCTGCTAACACTCACTTTAGTAACAAACTGATACACTGGGTGAAACTAATTATACCGTTGTTGATTAATTTTGTTTTTAATAAGTAGCATACTAAGAGAGCAAGATTCGCAATAATTGTGATTTTGTTTAAAATAAATTTTTAAACAATTATATTAGTGGTCTTAAATTAAGCCGGAACATGGGTTAATTTATAGTCAAGGACAACCGCACACACTTCTGCGTTCTTCCCATGTGCAGTGCCGATGTGGCGTTCCTAAAGGGAAGAAATGTGCGGAATGGATCTGGAAGGAGAATCGATCGGGTAGAAACCGATATGAGGCTAGTCTTGAAGCGACATAAACTGGATGGGAAGCCGACATCGTGGCAACCATGAGGGTCGCCACTAGTTGGCGCCATTTCACCACACCTTACACAGATCCCTTCAGCACATCCGAAAAGCCCATTCAGCACATGTAAACAAGGAGGCGCCGACGTACCATCATCTTCTCGAAGAGGTCGTTGATCTCCTTCTCCGAGAGGTTGAGCGAGCGGTCGTCGAACAGGGGCTGAGGCAGGGGCATCTCGGTGGGGGTGGTTTGGAGGTCTGTCGAGTGCTGAATCAGGGGCTTCTCTTTCTTCAGACCCGCCTTACGGAAACTAGTGAGCCGGTCTCGCTGTGTGGCGGAAGACAACATCACAGCATTACCATCTGATAGAGTGGATGGGTCGGATTCGACCAGTTTTTAAAGAAATAACACAGGATTTGAGCATGACACTCAAAGTACGTAGGGTTAATAACCGATAACAATGCCCAGAGCCAAAAGTGGCTATATTAACTGGTACTACCTTTCCTTCAATTGGCTTACCTGTTTGTTACAGAGGTTATAGCATCTACGTATATCGCAATATTAAAACCTGACACATCTCTGCCTCACACATTTCAAAGATTTTTATAAAATAAACAAACACATCATTCTACATTTCTGAATTAATATAAAAAACGAGTATGATGCATTTAATTATCCTTTATCGTTTTCTCCTTTACTTACCATCTTGTTTACTTTTGCAGACAAAGACATGCATATTAAATCCATTCTCAGGGTTTTAGTGTATATAAGAAAAAACGGTTGAATCGGTACCGTCAGCCCTTCATACAATATCAGTTTCAGCAAGTTCAAGTTACTGATTAGTAGATGGAAAATGTATTATGAATGCAGTGCAACAATCTAGTATAAAAGAGCTAAAACTAATATTTACTGAGCAAGGCAAATTAAACCAAACGGCATGCACCATGTGATGTTAGTCAGTGAGCAAACAATTAATAAAACGGGCACATCCAACGTTTCATGGCTTTGAGCCATGAGGAGGGGACAATACGATGAGGCAGGACGGGATGGGGTGAGGTGAGGTGAAGGGAGATGAGATGAAATGAAATGGATTTGCAAACAAAACAAATGGTAACACACACACAGGAGACGGAACCCTTACCATGTCGTCAGCCAATGTTTTTATGTGTATGTTCTGTTGGAGGGAGGGTGAGACAGGTGAGACAGGTGAGAACTCAAAGTGCCAGCACCAGAAAGTAAGCCCAGAGAAGTTTGTTTACGTGACTGCTGTCACGGTCAGCGTCTGTTCAGGTCTTGTTCAAACACACAAGATGAAGACCCATTCATGAAGCACGATGACGCATGCTTTATCAATGTGTACGCCTCACGCATTTAACAAATTGTTTAATTATTCAATTAAATTAATAATTCAATTATTGGAAATTTTGAAATTTGGTTTTTATGTAAACAAACATGTGTGTGTTTGTGTGTCAGCGTCAACATCCCCACCTGACACACACACAAAAAATTTAGAATTCCCTGTAAATATACATAACTCAAACATAAGCAGTGTATTCCCTTTATGCTCCCACTGCATAAAAGCCCACCATGGAATGAAGTCACCAAGCAGGCAGGTGCATAAGCATCTGATGGTTGATTCATGCTGTGCAAAATAATATTTGGAACTCTGATATAGCACTGTGTTATTCGGTGTGTGTGTGTGTGTGTGTGTGTGTGTGTGTGTGTGTGTGTGTGTGTGTGTGTGTGTGTGTGTGTGCGGTCGCAATATTGACAGAATTAAACTCAACAAAATAAATAGAACACAAAACATTAATTTCAGTTCATTAAAACGTTACAACAACGGACATCCCCAGTCGGCTTCCTTCTCGGATCGAAAATTAAATAACAAAGAGCAGGCAGCATCCTCTCTGGACCCTCACCGAACCAGACCACAGGAAACACCTCCCTGGATTCAGACGTTTCTCTCCTCATTTCACACACAATGTGACAGCATATTGCTTTGGACCTTGTGGCTGCGCTGTGGGCCGCGCTGTGCAACAGGCCCGGTCTGGGAGCAGCAGCAGCAGCAACACCCTGCCATATGCTGTAGCGTCAGGGGCTAATGGCCAGGGAGACACCGAGCGCTAGCAGCCATAAAGCGTGCCTGCCGATGTGTGTTTCTCTACCCCTTCTCTAATATCTGGAAACTGCCGGTTGGGTGGCAGAGCTTCCCAGGCCCCTGCTATCACAGCCAACTCTTTTATCACCCTGCGCTGAGGAATACCCTCAAATACCAGCGAATACCCTCCGACGTCTGAACCGTCACTCGGCGTCTCTAAACGCTGATGAACTAACAGGGTAGGGGAGCGGCAGGGCCGGGTCTCTGCATGTGCGGCCTGAATGTGTTGTTGACGTGCTATCTCCAGACCACAGGCCAAGGGACGAACGTGGGCCGCGAGTCTCGAAGGAGTCTGCCGTTGAGACGACAGATAGGATCGCCACGGACACACGGAAACTTTAGAATTTCCAATGTAAGCTTTCATCATTTCATCATTGTTTTTTTTTGCAGCATAAAACCTCATTTGACAGTGACTGAATTTTAAACGGTGGTACTTAAAATATTCTAATCAATTTAACAACAATCCAGTCCCTGTTTGGTAAATTACCTTGACTTGAGGGCCTATCCCTACCCATTAGTTTGGGCAACACTGCAGCAATGCAATTTAACATCAAACAATTAAGCTCGGATGTCCTCTGGGCGTCTCCTGGTTATTAAAGTAAACTTTTTTTTTTTTTTACATAATAAATGTTTATTACCAAACACATATTCTTCTAAATAACCTAATCAAATTAGCTCTGGGTCCCTTCTTAATCAAACATGGTAATGACTCTATGTAGGTCAGTAAAACTAGACACAAAGCAATTCCTCACAATTTGTGTTTTAATTTGGGCTGGACCAAATCTTAGTGGTGTGCATATTTGGCAATGCTCACTTTTAAGGTTTAATCATTACGGGTTTAGGTTTAACCATAATGACATCCGACACTCACTGCAATGTATCCCCAGAGAACCCGGTCCTGTTAAAACAAACCAGCAGGGGACATTTTATAAAATAAATGTTACCCACCCCCCACAATGAATCAACTCAATATTACTATTATTAGCCTCTCATGGGTTTACACCCAATGTTTTGCGGTTAAAACTAAAATGTCTACAAACTCAGCCAAATTACAATCTTAAAATCAATCAAGTTAATCATTATTTTGCTCTTGAAAACGTTTTAAAACAAAGCACCAAACTAAAGCGTGTCAAATTTATTTAGTTTTAATAATGCCAGTGGATCACTGGGAGCTATGGCTGGCACTGGGAGTCCGCCCTGCTGGTGGGTGCCAACGCTTCTTGGCCGACTCGTGCCATTGCCGAACATCTGCTCAAATACCTCCTCTTCCAAATGGTTGTTTCTGCAGAATGCTTGTATCATTTGGGGGGTTGATTCATCAGGGTTTTATAAATAGAGGATTAATGAACATTAAACCGCGGCCCATAGTCAACCAATAGACAATTCTCCAAATTACACTCCTTACTTTAGAAACCTGTGTTGATGGTGCCCTCTGTGCTCCAATTCGTTTATACTGCTACTATAATCTACCATCATTATCTACTAATACTACTTCTACTGCTCAAAGTAATAACAATTATTAATACAGAATAACAAAACTAATTTATTTGTATTAATACCAAGTGATTATTTTTGATTATTTGTATTAATTATTATAACATCCGTATAATATAGAATTAGACAATTGGTTCGATAATTATTGAAATAATTAATAGATAAGGGTCAACTAAAGCAACTCAATAAGCAGGATCACCTTTACATCGTAAAAAGTAAAGTAAAAGTATACAAGGTGAAAGAGTAGGAGGAAAAAGAACAGGACCACTACAATATATCTGAAAATATAATGTATTACCGTGAAGTAAACGAGCTAAAAAAAAGATAAAATAATGTACTCAAAAACTTTCCCAGCATACACCTGGATACTGCTGAGACCGAGCTCAGGGGCTTTCGCTCTCACCGTCCTGAGGCCCCTAGCAATAAGAGCCAGCCGACAGGGACACGAGAACCACATAGGCCTCCTATCTGCATTTTACCCATCAATAATCCTGGATGCTCCCCATCTCTCCTTCTACACAACCATTTAACACTGCCTCGGCAGCCAAAACAATCCTCTCCCTTCTGTCATGGCAGACTTCAACCATTTGTAGTTTGTATCTATGGAGGGCTGATGTGGATTAGACAAACTGAGACGTGGGACACACAGGCACCTGTCTGTGATTATGAATATCTGCTCAAATTAAATAATATTATGTTTGTAATACCATTCTTTTATGTTTTAGGAATAAAGACTCTATGTTCTATCCGTTCAGCATTGTTGTTGTAGTATCCGATGTTCTTGTTACAAATAATCAAAATAGTCACCATGAACGTAAACTCTAATAAATGTTACTGCTTCAACATGGGTAATAGAGTTACGTATGGTGTCACCGTCAAATCAGGTTTGTTTGTTTTTCATTCAATTGGGTAATAGTCACTCAGACAAAGCTTATGCTAAGACTACGAAATATTTGTACCAAAACAAAAAGATGCAACCATAAAAACGACATAAATATGAATAAGAGGAGGAGTTGACGGTTTCTTGTCAGACGGGGGTTAGAGGAAGCGCGGGTGCGTCATGTGAGGTGTCAGCCCCAGAATAAATCAGAGTCCTTGTTCAGAAAGATGCTACCGCTAGGCTCTGCAATGTTTTGTTTTCACCCATGTCACACACACACTTCTAGGATCCTAGCAACACCAGATATATTCTGAGCCGGATACGTCCTCCCTCATTCCAGTTGACAGGCAACAGGTCTAACGAAACCACGATTCATTATAAAGACAGAGGCCGTGTTGTTCTGCTGTTGGACCCCAAGCTTAACCAGATAGCATAAGCTTTAATAGTCCAAGCTGGCTACCGGTAGAATGCTTTATTGACCATTCCTCAATAGAGAGTGTGTGTGTGCGTGCGTGCGTGCGTGTGTGTGTGGGTGCGTGTGACCTTGTTGAATCAATCGTCAGGGGATTCCTTTCATTCCTGTCTTGTCCTCTGTTTATTACCTTTCCCTCACAGCCTGGGCTGATTCCATGCTGGTACAATGCACACACACAGGTGGGTTAAAGAGGCCGACGGGCTCTCATCCAAGTCAAACTAATGAGTCAAAGAGTGAGTGAGCCAAAGCCTCGCTTTCTGTATTGAACCGTTAGAGAAAAAGCACAAGACTTGTCATGCCAGTGCAGCCCATTGGGAGTAGTTTGAGTGGAGGGAAGAGACGCCTTCTGCCTTTCAAACATTCAAGGACCTCTAGGAAACTATTCTGGGGGGAAAAAGCAGAACAACTGTTGGTATTTGTTTTACGACACTCCGGGAACATTCTGAGTGGGAATTATCACAGGTAGAGTGCTTTTTAAGGGCACCGCTCTCACAATCCCCGTCACCACAAGGTTAGTCTCCCCTAGATCCATTCAACAGCAGCGCAAATAAATAAATAAAACTAGAAAGAGAGGACTAAAGCGAGGAGAAGAGAATCCCACAGTAAGCCCTTGAAAGAAACAGATTCACAGAACATTAAGACAAACAATGCAAATTGCAATGTCAGTGTTACCGTCAGTCGCTACAAGCGGCCTCAGCATAGCATGGCGTTCGCTAACTATGTGGGATGAATGGAGAAGACGGCGAGCATTCTGTGCCTGTTCATGCATAGGCAATCCTAAGTACATTTGGTGTTGGCAGAAATGTAATGGCTTGAGGGGCCTTGATATGCAAAGGAAGACTATTTCCAGACGCTGCCAGCATCACAATGTGCGTCGGGCATGATGAGGAGCAATTAAGGTTTACAGCAAAAGGTGGCGGCGGAAGAGGATATTTCGGTGTGGAGACATGTAGTCGGTAATAAAACGAGAAAGAGGGGATGGGAAATGTACGAATAACTATTGCCGGGTTTGTTTCCTGCGGTTATTGCAATTAGTGGCCTAATTATGGAAAACAATGAGCCTAATAACAGCACAGTGTGGCAATAAATTATCTGCACATGAAAAGTCCAAGAAACGAAGAGGAATGCCACCTAATTATATGCATGCATAATTGTGCTTATTCTCTTTGGTTTGTACGTTTGATCTATTAGAGTAACACTGAATGAAAACTGAATGTGTGGCCCTTACCTGTACAATTTGGGTCATAACGGCTTATAGTCAAACATATATTTCCAAATTAATACAAAATGTGACAGCGCCACTAAAGGTCAACGCTATGTTGTAATGGCTCCATTATAAGAAGGGCCGATTCACTACTTTTTTTCAACCTAGCACTTCACGCCATTAGTGTTATGTGTAAACTGGTCTACTGCAGGGAGAGAGGTTATCACTGCAGAGAGCTTATTTTATCCACCGTGTGCTTTTTATCTAAATACAAAACTCTCTTATTTACCGTTTTAAGATAAAGCATCTAAGAAGTATCCCCTCGCTGAATGGATTAAATTGCGGAAATAAACAGTAAGGTGTCTCTAAGCAAGTTCCCTCAAAGAAGATGTTATTTTCCTAATATAAATGGTTGTTGCTGTTACTACACTAACAACTACAGTACAACACACCCATGTGTTAAGGCCGGATGCATAGCAGAGAATGTAGTGAGCTCACTAAGAATGATGTCAACTGCCTGCTTCTCGAACAGTCCCTTAGCACATATCAAACATAAAAGGTGACATCATCTTTGGGAAACTTATGACTAAAGCAGTGTGTGAATTTGATCCAATCAGGGTTCAAAACGCCTGCCAATCCCTCTCCTACTCCCTCCCATGAAACAGACCAGTGTTTCCTCCAGCAAAAAGACTGGGTTGAGGGCCTGCATACAGGATTACCAGAGACACACAGCCTATATCCTGTGCTCTTGCTCATCTGAATAGGGATCCCTAATGGGAAAATGAGAGCACTGAAACAAACTCTAAACAACAGTGAATTATCGTGATCCGGTTTCAGTGGTTGTTTATTGTGACAACATAATGAATCCATAGTCCATGTTATACGTTGATTTGGACTCTGGCTGGAACTGCACACTGAAGGCCCAATGCAGAAGATGTGAATGAAGTACACATATTGTAGGAGACTTCATTCACATAACACAGTTGCGTGCATGCATCTACATATATGGTGCTATGGAAACGGGCCCTCGACACAAACCCACACAAAGCATCCCTTCCTGAAACAGAACCTAGAATGCACAGAGATAAGAGTGCATTACTCCTCCTTGCAAACTGGATCAGTGACAAGCTGATTGAATTTATTCAATCATCCACAAAACATTATCCGTGTGCTCAAGTACCACTTTGTGAACACACTACACTGATTCAATGTCCACTGTGCTTCAGACAATGCTGAGGTTTTAAAAGATAAAAGACGATCCTCTTTGAATAATATTTAGGGGGTTAAAAAATAAACCACAAAAAGAAAAAATACGAAAAAAAAAACAGATTCCTTTTGTACTTTAAAAAGCCAGCTGCGTAGCGGACTACGTTGACTTTAAAAGGGCATGGGTCTGGGGGGGGCTCGGCCTGGTATTTTAGGAAAGGCCGATGTTTACAATTCCTTAAAACGGCCACTTTGGAGAGAGGGGCAGGGAGGAAGGAGATAGACTGGGGTTAAGGAGAAGGAGAATGACTGGGATGAAGGAGAGAGACTGGGAGAGGGACTGGGATGAAGGAGAGAGACTGGGATGTAGGAGAGAGACTGGGATGAAGGAGAGAGACTGGGATGAAGGAGAGACACTGGGGTTAAGGAGAAGGAGAATGACTGGGATGAAGGAGAGGGACTGGGAGAGAGACTGGGATGAAGGAGAGAGACTGGGATGTAGGAGAGAGACTGGGATGAAGGAGAGAGACTGGGATGAAGGAGAGACACTGGGGTTAAGGAGAAGGAGAATGACTGGGATGAAGGAGAGGGACTGGGAGAGAGACTGGGATGAAGGAGAGAGACTGGGATGTAGGAGAGAGACTGGGATGAAGGAGAGCGACTGGGATGAAGGAGAGACACTGGGGTTAAGGAGAAGGAGAATGACTGGGATGAAGGAGAGGGACTGGGATGAAGGAGAGAGACTGGGATGTAGGAGAGAGACTGGGATGAAGGAGAGAGACTGGGATGAAGGAGAGGAGACTGGGATGAAGGAGAAGGAGAATGACTGGGATGAAGGAGAGAGACTGGGATGAAGGAGAGAGACTGGGATGAAGGAGAGAGACTGGGAGAGAGACTGGGATGAAGGATTGAGACTGGGAGAGAGACTGGGATGAAGGAGAGAGACTGGGATGAAGAAGAGACACTGGGGTTAAGGAGAAGGAGAATGACTGGGATGAAGGAGAGGGACTGGGATGAAGGAGAGAGACTGGGATGAAGGAGAGAGACTGGGATGAAGGAGAGAGACTGGGATGAAGGAGAGAGACTGGGATGGGGAGAAGGACTGGGACGAAGGAGAGAGACTGGGATGAAGGAGAGAGACTGGGACGAAGGAGAGGGACTGGGAGAGGGACTGGGATGTCGGAGGCTCTACTCCGGCCGCTGAGACGTCATGTGACCGGCGTCTAGCGAGAGCACAGCTCTGCCCCCAGGTTATCTCCCAGTGTCTGAGAATCCGAGCACTGTCCGCGTGCGGGGGGGGGGCACAGACGTGGTTTGAGAGGGGAGGGGCGCTGATGGAATTGGGCTTAACTAGCGGAGTCTTGAATCTCCTCCAAAGAACAACCCTCTCTCCTTTGGGATCTCGGTCGGCGCTAGGAACGGGCGGGGCTGTTTTTCGGTGTGAAAAATGAATTGGATTGTACACAGCTTGTCTGGAATAGCCACACATACTGTGCTTCTGTGTGCTTTTAATATTCCATTCTGCCAAGTGAGATGCGCAACAATATACAGTAGTTGACTGATGCAAAATAATATATGATGCATGCATTATACTATTGTTCTATGTTAAATGTACTATAACACAAATCAAGTTCATTCATCCCAACCTTATTTTTCGTCTCTGTCAACATCAACAGTGCGACAGACTGTAAAGAACAGTCACAGTCGTAAAACAAGCGTAAAACAAGCGTAAAACAGGCTGTGTTTGCATAAAGACAACTGCTTAAACAGGAGAGACTGAATGGAGAAAACAGAAGGGGGAAGACCTTCCATCAATGTTGACCGAGTGGAAACCCAACTGTCAACCCAATGTCCATTCATGAAATAATGATATACATTTAGATACATTTTACAATTATAACCTTACATTTGAATTGTACATTTGAATTGTATCTCAGCTTGAATGGCTTTCTGTAGCAGTCAAGTGTCCAAATTAATTAGCATTATGTGATAATACTGCACTGTATGTAACATTAACAATCTCAGTTCTGGCTGTAACCACGGCTATAGTAGTGGAGAGCGATGTAAGAGCTGTCTCACATTCCCTTCCCCTGATATGAGGCAACGCATTCTGACCCACTTCCTCTCTTAAACTTCCTCAACGCACATGTGGTCCGTTTCCTGCCGTGGTCGAGTTTGTTCCTTTCCACCACCCAACCCGCTCATTTGACTAGCCGCACTTTCCCTAACTCAACCTCCCGTAACCCTAACTTGCTCAAGCTCAAATCAAAATATTTGAATTCTGAGCAACTGAATCCTGATTGGATGTGATCAGCACTGGGGGAGGGGGGGGGGGGGGTTCCTCCGGCCGATGTCAGGACCGCAGAGTCGCCAACCAGTTTCGGCAAGAAACTCAACATTCACTTGTTCCGAGTTCACCTGGACTCATAGCCTCCTCCCTTAACCTCACCCCCCCCTTCTCCTCCCTGACTCTCCTAACAACACCTCTCTCTTACACATATTGTATGCTGTATACCACCTGGCACTTAAAAATAGCACCTTGCATTGTGTAGCATCATATCCTAGCTATTGTATAGGGTTATGGGTTGCACGTGCTGGGCACTTGTTTCTATGAATATCTTTACTGTACCGACAGCGATAAATTGTAGATTCTCTTTTTTCTGACAAATGTACTTATTGTAAGACGCTTTGGATAAAAGCGTCTGCTTAATGCCCTAAATGTAAATGTGTTGTAAATGTAACAGCGTACTGCTGACACCCAACTGCGAACCTAACATGCTCCATAGATCTCATGTCACAAATCTGTATTAAGTATATACTATTAATCGTAATGCTTTTACTGGTCAACTTCCAACATGACGTGTGGATCAGATATCCTGTCAAAATAACGCAGGTTAAGTGTGGCGTCTCAAGTAAATCACTAATTAAGATAATACCACAGATTAGCGTTAATTACGTGGTAATGGTTTACTAGGCCCTATACACTGGGAGGTTTAGGCTGGAAGGTTCACGTTACAGCACTGGTTTGAGAAGCAGGGTTATCAAAGTCACCCGCTTAACAAAGTCACAACTTTAATGACAAAACAAAACACTTAACCTTAATTTGCTGGGGATGGAAATGATAGCTTGTGATGTTATAAATGAAGCAGCTCATTGACTACCTCTGACCACAAAACAAGTCAGAAAAGTCCAGAGAAAGTAGTTTGTAGGTCCAGCGATGCATGAAGCAACACTGGACTCTCCAGTAGGACGCGTAGACGCCCAAAGTCTAACAATAAGACACCATTAGTGGGCCGCAACTTCACAGCCATTACTGGCATGTTCATTATTTCTAATGACTTAAGCTAAATGATGACTATGTCAACAATCATTATGGTGTAATTGAATGAATCAAGGCGTTAACAGGTTATAAACAACCCCGCTACTGGAGAAAGAGAGGACGCGCGGTGTCACGCAGCCCGTTGCTGGTGGCCAGGTTGTGAAGCTGTGGTATCACTTTATAAAGACGTGTTGAAAACTTTTCATTCCCAACCCAAAGCGATGCAACAAATAAACAAAAACAGGTCAGCTGTTTAGAATAGCGGCACGAAAAAACTGCTTTTCTCGCTACTGAACATAACGTGTTGAAACGATACGCGGGGCTCAGCCGGACAAGATGATATTTTGCGACTGTGAGAAGTGAGCGACGGCGACCGAAGGCATAGAAGACGCCGTAAGCAATCTGATTGCAAACCATGTTTGCGCCGTCATCTGAAACCCAACGTCCCCCGACTGACGGGTCTAACAGGCCCGGGCCCTCCAAAAGTCAGCCACTGTTTACAGTCAGGCTGGCGCAAACAGGCCGGCGTGTAGCAGCCTGACACAGACACACTCACCCGCACCGCTAATCTGTCGGTCAACGGTTCACACCCATCCTCATTACATTTGTATAGGCCGGGCCCGCCACATATCATAGCCACGGCTCAGGCTCCCTAAATGGTCTGTGACTCATACCCCCTTCCTGTCTGTCCGCGGTCTCTCTCTCTCTCGTTCTATATCTCCCTCGCCCTGTTTCCCTCCGTCCGTCTGACTCTCCCCAACGCTGTGTCCTTACCTCTTGCTCTCTGTGTGTGTATAAAACGTCTAAATATACGTGCACAGTAGATAAACATCTTTAGGCCTATCTATACATGTAGGCCTAAAGATGTTGAATGTGAATGAATGTGTATGGATACACAATCATATATACTAGTATGCACGTACATAGTACGTACATACATGTATATTAACACACACTAGGGGTTGAACTGTACAGCCCAGCTCAAAGGCATTGCTGTCTGAATAATGATGAGGATACTATAGAGCCATGATCTGGAAAAATACATGCTGTCGCGGCCCTGTCAAAGGGCGCGGTGCGCTGTCAAACAGATGCTCAGAATCCCTTTGAACCCATGACATCGCTTCCCCTTGCATACGAAAGCAGGTTGACTGTCACCGGGCCCATTCCCACCAGATATAACCTCTACACAGAACCCAGGGGACGGCGACCAGGAAGTTTCTACTAATCCACCCTTATCTAAACTTTCCCCCAAGGTGCACCATATCGGTGGTGTCCTTGCATGTTGACTGTGTGCACACAGTGCTGCAGTCAGTGTTTTCCACACATTGACGAGAATGAAACTATTGCGGCCGAAATTAGACTATGTCTAATTTTAGCCATAGTCTAATTTCGGCCGAAATAGTTACTTTCAATATAAAAAAAAGACAAAAAAGAAAGACAAACTCGACATATGTGTTACTTTGTTTGGGTTAAACCCAGCAGTCTGTATTAAGGGCAGCTGTTTATGTAAGGGTCTATTAATTTAATAGTATTAATAATAATAATCATAATAATAAACTAGTAGTATAAAGGCTCAGCACTGAGTTTTAGTCATTTTTGTTTTCATCTTTTCTTAAATTTAGTATGACCCTTTACATTGTTTCATCAACATTCATATCAGTTTGTAAGTAATTAGTCAGTAATTGATGTGTCATATTTTGGTTCTCAAAATTCCCCAGATTGATGCATTTAAATGAATTCAATTCAATCTTTTCTCCCCGGGGGGGGGGGGCCTGCGCTCGGTCCCACTAGAAGATCACAAGCCCCCCACCATAGTCTTCAAAAATCCTGTGGGAAAAAACCAGTGATGGGATCAGGCCCATTCCAGGTTGGGACTGGAGTCTCCTCAGGTTGAGCGTTTGACGGCGGTAACAATGTCACGTTGTCAGCTCAGGTCTTATCTGCACATTTAAGACTGACGCCTTCGTCTTCACAACATGAGCTCCTACCTCAGGCACTTTAGGCCTCATTACACAAGAACGACCCACACAGACACACACACACGCATGCACACACACACAAACACGCACATGCACGCATTCACACAAACACACATGCTCACACAGACATACCAGATCCAACAATAATGGAAACAAGGAACAATTTCCTAATACTAGCTTTTACCCAAAACGAAAATAAAAACTCCACACACGCACAACCTCTTCTACATTTGCCTTACACACTAGGGGAGCTAAACAAAACAGGCCTGACCCTCTTCACCAAGAGAAGACGAATGGCTTCCTCCCCCAGTGCCCGAGCTGTATGGGAGCTAGCCCGGACCACTGCCTGGGGAGCTGGAGCAACAGCGAGCAAGCCTAGTAATAAATGATACAGAGAGGGAGAGGGAGAGAGAGAGACTGTCTTTTACATAAAGACAGAAAGTCTCAGTCAGGTTGTAGGCGGTATTCGCCTGAACAACAGGGGGCACTGGACACGAAAAGCAACGCATGAAGAACTCCTGTCGGTAGTTACTACCTCCGGCAAAAAGGATATCCGTGTTATTAATGAATCTAAATGGTTGATGCAGAGTGGATGCAGAGCAGGTGCTTCGTGATGCGGAAGATGATATAATTTGTACGCTGTTGCTTTAAAGGAGACGCCACCATTTCCACATCTCAGCGTCTTTGAGAAGGACTGTAAATGTGTTTGAACAGGCAAACAGCCTCACCAAACCTCTCCTAAAATGAGTCCATCTTCAATATACCAACAAAACAACAAAAAGAGCTTAGTAAGTAGAAACTGTCTGTGTGACATCATCTGAAGTCCTCCCAACACATCCATGGTTGGGACATGCAGTTCTCAAATCAAAATCCCTAGAAGTGTGTGACACGCGCCAAATCGCCATATTAGCCGTGCGCAAGGCCTGTAATGATGTCACTTCTGGTCCGCACCGCTAGGCACAGTTCACGCACGGGCGTCTCCAAACGTGAGTTTAATGGGGAGTCTGTCTTTTCTACATGAAAGCCACAGGGTGGAACCTAGAGTGAGGTGTGCAAGGTTGCATCTGACGCTGCCGTCATTACTCCCACACTGGGCTACGCTGTTTGACTGTAGTAGTTCCATCCCCCTGACTCTTTCACTTACCCTTAACCAGCTGGGATGCATAGCAGGCAGGCATGACACATCTGAGGTACTGAGGGACATTCCCCAAAACCTTGTTCTAGTTCTGAGTCAGCCAGAGACCCAAGAATGGAGACCCTTGGTCAGGGTTGACACCCAATACAACACATACTACAAAATACTGTTTATTTTCCTGCGGCAGTGAGGGTGGCATTCCAGTATCCCATTGGGAGCCTTATTCTCCAGTTGTGGGTTCAAGCCCCTTCCTCAAACACCACATTGTAGAATAATTGGCCTTCCGGTGGGGCTGCTCAAAGTGGAGCGACGTATCGGGTGATGAAAACAATTGGTCGAGCCGTGCTACAGTCCTGCTACTTGCTATTACAGCACCAGTTGCCCTCTACACCCGAACAATAAAGCATTGAGGTCACACCACTGTTGTCCAGACCGCCGCTAACTGTGTACAAGAAAGCACTAAGACCTGGTTCACCGACTTGAGCTGTCAATCATTTATGTTTCAAAAGGGGCCTCAAAACGACTAGTCATATCAAAATACCATGTCATACCATGTACCCTGTGACCCCAAAGGCACAGACGCCACCCTCAGCTAATGATGCCTACCTGGCCACCACAGCTCAGATCACACTGCAAGCTAAGTTTAGATGTTCTAATCCTCATGAATGTTAAGTCACTTGTGCCAACTGGTATCTCCAGGAAATTATGAGTTTGATGTAGTTCCCTTATACAGGAGAGAGCACGTAAAGTGGAAGAGATTGAAAACAACAGATATCTATTAAAAGACAAGACTACCTGCTTTAATTTAAATATATATATTTTCCCATAAAGCTTTCCCTCAATGACGTCAGTCTCTCTCAACACTACTGTACTCTAGTAGTACTCATAGCTACTATACTCATAGTAGCTGCTAGGGCTAGACTAGACTAATAAATAAACAGAATAACAGTCCTGTGACCATGTGACTTGAAGAACATAAAATATTGAATTCAGTAGGCCTTCATCCACCCTCAAAGAAACCACTGTATCAGGATAATTACAGCTGGTTCTCCCTCGTTACAAACAGCAATTACAATCTAACCCTTGGACCTAGAAAGTTTTGCATTGTTAATTCTCACTTCTACAACCCAAATGTTATTATTTGAAAGAGGGGCAGTTGAGGTGATGACACCTCTCCTCATGGCATACAATTCCTATTTTAATGTCACCCTGATTGGGTAAGTGGATCTGTCCAGAGAGAGATCTTGTGAGTTTGTGTAAACTGGGGCATAGTTACAGTTACTAATACCTGCACTTCTGCATATGAGTCAGCTAAGCAAACTCATGCATGCATAAGAAAAGTAAAAAACAAGACCAATGCATGAACAAACCAGGTCTTTGTTAGAAAGATTGAGCTTTCTGTTGAATCAGAACTATGGATATTCTGCATTAGGCCTGCTGAGGTTCTACCCTGTCTGGACCCAGGGCCCCAATGAAGAGGGGTTCTGCAGTACTCTGTCTGGACCCAGGGCCACAACGAAGAGGGGTTCTGCAGTACTCTTTCTGGACCCAGGGCCACAATAAAGAGGGGTTCTGCAGTACCCTGTCTTGACCCAGGGCCACAATGAAGAGGGGTTCTGCAGTACCCTGTCTTGACCCAGGGCCAGAGTGAAGGTAAAGCAGTAGTAGTTGCTAATGGATTGCTACGTCTTATCAACAACAGCCTTGCTGTACTTTTTGAAACAGCCCCAACTGGAACCTAGAAATCTTTGATATTCCAATGAACTCAATGACTAGAGGTTGGTCTGCAAAAAGAATGTCAACAAATGTTTTCACACGAGAAGCCTTCCGGTTTCGCAGTATTGATTAGAAAGTACTCTGTTCCCTCAACATGTTGAGTGCTTTTCAAAAGCAAAGCACTAAAAGAAACACTCGCTCTTTTACCTCAGTGAAAAATAAAAGACTGCTGATGTGTATTATTGTTGTATTACATGCTACATAGTTATTTGGGACACGCTTTGCCCAACACAGTGACGTGCTGAATGACATGTGATATTATTGGCTCACTGGGGAACCACCAGGGAACGCAGCAGATCAGAGGGGTAGTGTGTGGTGGTGGGGTTTCATCAACAACATGACATAAGAACTGATGTTTACCTATGCTGAGCTTGGTACATATCTGGTGTACACAGGTGAAGTAAGGTCAACGTATTGGTTGATTAGCATGTGGCGACAGAGAGAGAGAGACAGAGTGTCTGTGTGGGATAGACAGAGAGAGAGAGAGAGAGAGAGAGAGAGAGAGAGAGAGAGAGAGAGAGAGAGAGAGAGAGAGAGAGAGAGAGAGAGAGAGAGAGAGAGAGAGAGAGAGAGAGAGAGAGAGAGACTAATGTATTTTAAGTCGGTCTCTAATCGACTGCAGATGAGCTAACGCCATTGACCCCCTAACATGTTTAAAGAATCACCTAAACACGCCAAACCTACCAGCTTCTTGTTTTTTCCCTCCTCCTCGTTTGACTTCTTCTTAGAGGGTTTGTTGGGGTCCTCTCCCCCGCTGGCTTGATCCATGTCGGACTGGGCTTGGGAAATGCCAGACCTCCGGGAAAAGTAAGTGAAGTCCGCCAAAACGCCTCGATGAAGACTGAGAAACCACCAGGTTTTAGCTCTTATCCAATGCCATTCCAGGGGGGTGAATAAATATAATAAAAAGCTATTGGAATAATCTCAAAGGATTCCTCATCCACAGCATCCAATTCCAAGTAATTCAGTTCCAGTTGTCGAGGGGAAAGTACTTTTCAAAGAGGTGTGGTGGGGTCACATCCGTCCCGGGTCTCCTCGTCTCACAGCCGGGGGACTGCTCCTGAGAGGACCAAAAGACACTTCAGTATCACCACAAGACCATCATCAATATCACAGTTATCACGTTTACAAGACAGACCCCGGGGGTGTGTTCTGCCGCCACATGTTGGACTGGTTTAAGACCAGTAAACACGTGATCGTTACATCGATGAAGATATCCCATGAGAAGAGTCTCCCCGCGGTAATATAGGACCGTATAAGACTCAATAATAAAGAGAAACGTCTCTATGACAGACTTGTTCTTTGAAGGACTGTCAGAATAAAACCTCTTTTCGGTCCAACTTGAACCGATGAGGAGTAGTAGCACTGTAGTATAGTGGACTAGTAGTTACAACATGACCACAATGCAGCCCCTATAAGACCACCCTGACCCCCCAGCCGGTATAACCCCGTCCTGTCGACCAGGGGGGAGGAAAACAGAGAATAATAGATGTGCATTTAGACCATTTAATAAACAATCACAGCAGACGACAGGAGACAACCACCGCTGGTCTCAGCTGGGGCTACTTTACAAACACTGTCCACTCCCCTCCGCTCGACTTACGAAACAACTCATATTCAAAAGTAATTTATCCTGAAAGAGAAAATTATACCTCACCTTATAAAGCTGTGCCTCGTTCAATTAAATGTAGTAATTAAATATGCAATCAAAATAAACTCACAAAATCCCATCCAGAGCTTACCTTTTGCAACCAAACTTGAATGCCAGGCCCTCGCTAGGCCCGCCCATCCGACCTTGTGATTGGCCGTGAGAATGACAAACGAACGGAGACCCCCGCTTCTATTGGTTGTACAGGTTAGCAGTCAGGGGTCCACGTTGCGTCGTCTAGCAGGAGCGAAATGTGAGCGAAATGTGGTGCAGATCTCAGCGCGGCCGGATGGGAGGCAGCAGTCAGCACCATGGTCAATGGATGCGAGTAGATGATCTACAAAGACACAGGATGGAGAGCCCACTCCTGTCCCACACGAACCTCAGGCTGAACAAAGCTGGAAACAAAGACAAATGAAATGGATATTTATCAGAAACCAAGGATCGGATATTAGGGGTATTATTTATTTGGTGCAAAGACTGGGATGATATTAAATTGATAACATATTGTAGGCCCAAAATGTTAATTATTTTATTCAAACTTAATGTTTTTTATAGTAGCCCTATATAGGTGGTAAGGAATTGTAAGGTTTGCCTCATCCTGATTTGAGTCCACTCAGGGAATGAGTGAGAATACAATACAATAAATACAATAGTCTACCTCTTTTAATGAGTAGTTCAACTAAAATTCAGGATAGGCATAATCAACATAAAATAAGAATCAATTGCATGATGTTAATTATTGCTCATTAAAAGTCCTAGTGTATATTGTCGAAAGAGATGAATTAGATACATGTTCCTTTAACTATTAAATAACCAATAAATAGCATAGTTAATACATTAATAAGCATGAACTAATAGTTAATAGTTAGTAATAGTTAGTATTAGGCATTAACTAACAATTAACAAACGGTTAACTAATTGTAATTAGTAATCATACACTAATGGTTTTCATGTTAACTAGGGTAATGGTGTTCATTTGAAAAGCTACACATTTATTAATAGGGCAAGGGTTAACCCTAACCCTAATACTAATCCATATGCTAATAACAACAATATATTGTGGCATTTACTAACGTTAACGATTGTTTAAAGTGCTAATCTCTAATATTTTTCCTGTAAATGTATGTCTGATAAATCACTATCCATCATTGAAGCCTTGGCGATTGAGCATTTGGTCCACTGATATTTTCTATATTTGATATTTAGGCCCGTCCATTTGCAGTATGAGGAATGTTACGACGCTTGTGTCGGTTGTGACACTCTAGGAAAAATGTCAGCTTATCGCCAAAGTTGTCACATGCTCTCCAGTTTGATTAAGGAATCCTTATGGCAGAGTGTTACCACAAAAATGCATGGACAATGAGGAGCCAATTTCAAGATCCTCAAATAATTAAATTGTGGATCTTTAAATGAAATCAATAGGCCTTCTTGTCGTCAGAACCCAACAAACTTTCCTGGTAGACCTCCTTCCTCCGGATAAAGTGTGGAACCCTAAACTGCTTTTGAAACTTTTGCCGTATTTCAAATTCTGAAGACAAAATACTCAAAGTCGCATCTCAATGATTGAGTGTTCAAAGCAAGTGCTAAATCCAATTTACTCCCAACTCTTTGCACTTCTCCTCCGTGTCGTATTGCATTTGGGTGCAGCTGCTTGCGAGCGGAAAACATTAAAGTAGTACCATTTGGCTCCCCATCTGCCATTGTCGGAATCACATCACCTACAAGTTATTCTATTCAAGTGGAATTCATAAGACCAAGGTAGTGTTGCTGCTGGGGTAGAGCGACTGCAACGTGTTCTGGCAAGGTGGCAAGGACACAGGGAACGCTTCGTGACACTGAGAACCAGCTCAATGTCAACTGAGATGCTTTGTTCAGCTGTCGAACACCAAACATCGATTCCATAATTAAAAGAATATCTGCAAGACGGGTTGTGTCGTATGAATTACACATTTGATCGTTGTGAATGCTGTGTGTCTTTATGTTTTATGTCTCTCCTTTTCCTGTGGGTGTTTACTGCAGAGCACAAACTAACTGAGGGGGGGAAACCCGAGTTCTTAAAGTTCTTTCAGCGTAAATTGAATTGAAGAGAGAGCATGTCAGCCAGCATCGTGTGATCTCTGGAGAGCTGTGTTTTAGCCCACTAGTACGCCTTCGAATCCACTGCTGTTCGCCAGCCCTATCATTTAATATGTAAAGCTGCTTTCAATGTAGGACACTATTTTGTGCAATCGTAAGATGACAGACCATGACCCTATATTAAATAGACAGTCCCTGATAAATATAGCATAGCACAGCCTAGTTGTTATGTTGACTATAAAACACGATGTTAATGAATACATAGACGGTAAGAAGCTCTTTCACTCCTATCGGCCTGTTTGGACTAACCCCACAACTGAACTATAGACACGTTCACATGATAAGCACTGTATGCGACATTACAAATGCAAAGACTCCATCCAAACTGTTCCTTACACTACAAATCCCCTTTCCGGTCTAACTGTGGGCGCAATTATACGGAGAGACCCTCGGTAACCTCCCCACACACTCTGTGCTTGTTATGCAGAGGGGATCTCTCCCCCATTACCCCATCTCAAGGGTTCACAACTAGGTCTGAGTGAGAGAGCGAGAGCAAGAGCGTGAGCGAGAGAGAGCGAGATAGACCTGAGAAGATGAAAGGGAAATAACTTGTAAATTATTCATCCCCCCCCCCCCTGCTGTAGTACAAGTTCAGCAGCGGTCTCATGTAGTCTGGCATTTCTCAGCCACCGTAGAGAAGGCGGGTAACATGAGGTAAAGTCAGGCTTGACTCTCACTTCACCGGATCTTAGTTCAATTCTGTTTACTTCGAGATGTAGGCTATACGCTGTATGCTGCATGCTCTGAAATGCTGTTTTGAAAACCATCTCTGATAGTGATTGCATTCTCAAAAGGTAGTGAGGTCTGTGGTAGTCATTCAACGAATATGTATGAATATTTATACTGATAATATTCCTCATGTGTTGTTCTTCATATTCATGTATCAACTCTGTTGGGCGAACTTGATGTAGGATTCATACCATGTGTTCATAGTTCACACACTAGATTGAAAATGGTCTAGAAAAGTGTACATTAAGGAACAAGAGAGCATTCTGCGCACGGATAACTGCATGCTGTTGTTTTTTTAAACCATATAGTAATCATATATAATGGTGATTACTTTCTTTCCTTTTGGGCAGTGAATTCACGTGAACATTTTTCAATGAAACTACTACCGACTCTGGTCTGCAATAACTTCATCTGCGTTACCTGTTGCCATGGCAGCGAGGGAAATGAGAGTGCTGGTGCAAGGCCACTCGAACAAATGAGGCGAAATGAAGATGGACCGAGAGTGTTGCGCAACAGAAGCTCATGAACGCTCAATATTGAGCAAATCAGAAACGCAGTGCAGCGCTCCGAAGCGTTGACCCGGGGCGCACAGCGAGATAAAGTTACACCCTGTGGCGCTCCTGATGACACGATGACACTACGGCATATTGGACTGACGTGAAGATCACTGTTTGATTAGCTTTATTTGTCCTCTAATGCAATACTTTCATGATAAAACGTTGTAGTATGTTTAGTCACAAGCCTTTCATTAATTGATAAGGCCTTTGTCGATGACAAATTAATCATTACCAAAAGTAGGTCAGTATAACTACAAATTGGTATGGTCCATTAGATTAGATTAGATTAGCGGCCTGATGTATTCATCATCTGGGTGGACCCTCCCACTTGTGATGTCACTAGAGGGTCGATTTTGACATTGCTTGAAATATATAACCAACATTACACCTAGTTGTAAAATATGGCCTCTTTAACATAGCACTTATTAGTCATCTACAGTTTATATTAATGTTTTGTTCATGATTAGTTCATCATTAGGATTCAATGACGTTATTAGTTTGAAATATTAATACATTTGAAACCACCAAATAAACAAGTTACCCTGCTGGGATTGCTCAACATCTGGGGAAGTGGTAAAAAGACCACTTGGAATTGGAATATGAATATAAACTGGAATATGACTTAATATTATGACATCAAAAATCACAATGCAACTCTCAGTTCCCAAAACAAAACTTAAACATGAACTGAAGATTATATGGAGAATACAATTACACAATATAATACAATAGCATGCAATATATGATTTTCAAATGCCACGCCAATACATTATTTCATACAATAATATACAGATTCCAATCTTAGACCTCCTGCTAGAGAAAAAGATATAGTGCGAAAGGCTCTCTCCTTCTTCCGTTCTTGCCCTTGATCAAAGGAACCTTGATTCCTGGGACTGCTTTGTGACTTACAGTAGATCTGGTAGGTCTGAATGTATGGGACTGTGTAAAGATGAAGAATTGTATAATGTGCCAAGCTCATGCTCAACACTCCTCTGATAAAGAAGATGAAATGAAATGTGTCAGAGTAGAAGGTTGAAACTAAAAAGCATCCTGAATTTCATCACATTTCTCTAACTCAACGTAAAAGATCAGAAATCCTCCAATCTACATTAAACCACATTAATAATACAACATCCATGTCAAACGATTCTTATTTTGCTACTTTAAGCGTGTGTTATTTGTTCAGATCAGGCGCAGCAATATATTTGAAGCCTCACTACTTGTCAAGATATCTGTAAAATGAATCATACCGCCCCAAAAACTCCATTGAGAGCAACAAAGATGAAAACATTTGAGTCTAGGGCACGTCTACGGGGTGGAAAACAAGAGATTACCAGGTTATCCTGGCACTGATATGATGTTAGGCAAAAACATGAGGGAATAAAACACAGAAAGATGATTGATCTACTGAACCCAGAGTCTCTTGGCGGTACACACAAACACTAACACTCTGAATAGCAGCAGGAAGTATATTGCTTAGAAGAACGGCCTACAGGCGAATTAATATCTCTGGTTTCAACACAGGGTCAGTACATCCATAATTAGTAACAGTCACTAGCATAAATAATAAAGAACAATACCGGACACGGGTAGGTTTCCTGGAATGTGGTTCTGGAATGTGCATTGAGCTGTCAGGACAGCCCCTGTAGACGGGGTCATTCAGGTCGTGGTTAGGTGCGAACCCTCCATTTAGGATTGAGGGTTAATTTTTTAACCCTCAATTATTTTTTTTTCAAGTTAAATAAACATAAAAATCCTCAGCTGAGGAACAGAACAAACTTAACATTCAAACATCACTGGTGTGAATACAAATGGCAACACTCACTCACTCACTAATTCACTCACACACTCATAAACACCTCGGGTAAGGGCGTATTGCCGGTGCAAACGAATTCCACAAGGAATCCCACCTCACTCTTATTGTGCTGCAGTCAAAGGAGAAGCAGCAGCAGCACCAGCGACGGCACAATGACTATTTTTAAAGAGGGGAGTGGAGGACGTGATGCCCTGTGATTTCAGGAAGGTATGGAGAGCCGGCAGGTTGTTGTATATTCAATGAGCAGAGAGGGCAACGCTGGGACAGGAAGCGGAGGCAAGACCCATGGGAAGCCCTGTGCCATTCAATCACAGAGGTAAAGAGGACAGAGGGGAAAATACCAGTGCTCTGATGCCGCCCCTGACCGCTAGACCACCGCGAGAACCTGCATCCGTAATGGGACCTGTAAGTAAAGCTCTGGCTTTCAAATGGAGATCTGGTGGTTTAGGTGGAGAAAGAAAAGATAGAAATATGGGAAATATCCTCACATTTAAGGTTACAAAGATCTTTACACACACACACACACGCACGCACACGCACACACACGCATGAAATTGAGTATGATTATAAGGTACATATTGGAAGCAGACGTAGGCTGGTAACATGTGACCTTTAAAATAATTACAGCATAAAACGTATATTGCATATATCTATACACCGTATATATTGGCTATACAATTGTATATTGTACTGCATACATTGTACATTATATGGACACATTAATGTCCTTATATTCTGATACTCTTAATGCACCGTATTATTATTTAATTCAGTCATGTGAATAAGTAGCAAGTAACAAATGTGATAAAAGCAGCATTGTTAACACGAAATACGAAAGAATTGCAAGCCTGAAGACAAAGAAAGATTAAATCACTTTGCAGTGCACCACAGTGGGGCCGACGGGGGGTAGCTACAAGGGTCTTAAGGAGGCCACTGAAGTTCTGCTATTAATGTTTCAACAGCCACACCAACCCAACAATAAGTAGGCCTATCGCACGGGGCTCACCACAACACACGCCATCTACCAGCCTCGTTCTGGAACTCTGCCACCGTTGTCCTGTCATGGTGTGCAGTCTATACAGGCATCTCTAGCCTGTGTACTTTGTTAAGTATTCAGCGAGGTAGTATACATCTTCTGCGGGGTGAAATGGGACGGGACCAACAAGAGGGAATAAATCGCCGTGTTCTCAAGACCGACACGGAAGGAAAAGAAGGTTGGTGCTCTCTGTGAGAAATGTGTTCACTCGGCGGCTGACGTCCAAAAAGTAAAATGAAGAACGCACTTTAAGAATTGTAGCCTATGGGGCTATAACAAAAATAAATGATTGATCAAGTAACATGAGGAACCATCAAAGTCTCCTCGGCCCAGGATTGACTAAATAAAGAACTGCTAAACCAAAGGTACGTTACACTGAGTAAATCGATAACGAGCACACTGTGTTTCTCTTGAAGAACCGATCAGCAACAGAAGAGAGACAGCGAGAGAAAGGACATCTGCATACCGCAGTGTGTGTCCCAGTCAATCTGTTGCTACGTGTATAAATGACTGATTTCGGTCTGTGGAGGAGAAGAGGAGGAAGGAAGTTATGGACACCTATGGAAGAGGCCTACAGCCATTTAGGAGGTATATGTTTAAAAAAAGTGGATTCACGGGGAGAAAAGGACTCAGTCATTAATTAGTTGTTTGTTTCTCCTAAAATGCAATAACCATTACAATGCACCTGGAGTGTTTTAGCTTAATTGCCAAGGCAACCTGTCAGCTCCACATTCATGTATTTTTGGTGTTGCTGTGGATCTCAATTGGAAGCAACTCCTTGCGCCAATATGTACCGCCAATTGTAATGTTTATTTATCTGGAGGGAGAGAGTTATTTTACAAGCAGTAACAAAGAAAGATAAATATGATCTGAGACTTGATGATCAGCAGCATCTGTTGTTATTGAGGTCTGAAACGCCATGATACAGCCAACGCGACGCCAAGATAGCAGTGAGCCAGCAGTGACATCTAGAGGCGGAAGCGGGAACTCAAACCAACGCACTTCCACCATCCCATCTAGTCTCATAATACCTCGTCATGGCTGAACCTTATCCACGATGACTCCGGCCATATGGAAGGTAGATAAAGGTAACTCACGCATGACTACTGCCGCATTTTAGTGTATGTCCTGTGTGTCTTTGGAGGGAGGTTGAAGGCGAACGTCACATCACGAGAACAAACAGAACATGCAGAGGAACAAGCAAACATTAAACAGACACGCCAAGAGTGGGTCGCAACAGAAAACAATAAACCAGCACCGCGCCCCTCCCCTCTTTATGAAAATCTGTTTCAGGACGACCAATAACTGCACGGCAGTAATGTGGTGATCAATGAGGCCTTGAAGGAAAGGGAGAGGATTACAACCTGGAGCTGGCTTTATGGGGCTTAACCCGCCATATAACAACCATTTACCATCACAATGCCTTGCTTAACCTTCTGCAAAGTCAACAACAGCGACATGCAGGGAGGTGACCAGAGCAATCTTTGCCGGTTAAAGGTGCCGTTAAAACCAGCAACGGGGAAAGGTGTAGGGTGTAACGCGTAAAACACAATCATCAGGTACTCCGCAACGTTTCCACCGCAGTAAGATAACATGCAAACGGGTTTTGTAGACGACCTACGTTTGTATTGTAGCCTAGCGTGAGCTAAAGCGTTGTGACGGCCATCCGAAGGTTCAGCATAAATAACTGGTCGGTTTCGATCTTGAAGCCTTCGTAAACCTCTGCTGATGTGTCTCTCACACACACACACACACACACACACACACACACACACACACACACACACACACACACACACACACACACACACACACACACACACACACACACACACACACACACACACACACACACACAAAAGGGGATTTATTTTCCATAAATAGAATCCATTCATCCACTTTACCAGGTCAACGGTGGTTTCTGTGGTTTTCTTGTTATCTTCCATTTGATGCCGGCGAAAGGCCAGGGGGGGGGGGGGATCAGTAAATTGTGCCTCCAGTCAGAGGGGTCTTGTTTGTGGGGCAGGCGTTGCCCCCCCTGGCAGCCCATTAGGATTAGACCGTCCCTCCCCTGTCAGCGTTTCTCCATCAGCTGAACTTTCATTTTTTTATCCCCCCCTTCTCTTTGGGTTTATTTTTTTCAGAGCAGTTAGGCCAGAGGGAAGCCGTGCTTTTGTAGCGAACACAGGAACCCTGGTGTCCTGCCGTGCGGTCTCCCTCCCTCACACCTCTTCAATCTTTCACTCCTGACAAAACCCAGCGAGCGCCTCGCTGCCCTTCACTCTCCTCGGCCCTTTTGCAGCGTTTTACTGCTTTAGGGGGGCCGGCCGATAGAGGAGACCTCGGTGTGAAATTGTTGTGCAATCAAAGCCCTTTCCTTGAAGGTTATTACACACTCCTTGGAGATATTTTTATACATCAGGTTTTTTCTCTCGCTTCACAGCTCTGGTCGAGGCCAACAGGGGGAAGATGACAACGGGCTGGTTTTGCCGAGTCAAAGCATTAAGGGCTGGAGCAAGAGAAATAGCCTTGACACTGCAGGCTCGTCGAAGCGCCACGCTGCGCCACCTAAATGCCAGCACAATAAGCAAGGAGACAGGCGACGTTTCTCATCACAGCAGGGGGGCTCGTTGGGGAGCGCCATCTTGTTTGGCACTTGTCGGAGAAGGGGAGATGCGGTGTCGGGGAAGAGCCTCACAGCAGTGGGACAAAGCTTTCATTAAGGCTCAAATTGAGGGAGATCACCAGAAGCTCACCACGTCTGGGGAGCTGTTTAACTCAGGTAACGCAACGGGGAAAAACGAATGGGCCAATTGAAAGCTCATTACGCCGCCGAAATGTGCACGAGACGGTGAACGCCGTTAGAGGCAAACCGGAGTCTCGGGCTTGACAACGCTGAAATGGTTCTTTTGAAAAGGGTAAAAAAGAAAAAGAAAAGAAAGAGTGCCGCTTTAGTGTCTTGTTTTTGTGTGATCTTACACTTGTGTTTGAAGGGAAATGGTTTCAGTTTGGGGACCCGCTTAATCTGATTTTAACAATTTACCACGGGGACCCCTCATCTGAGCAATTACCCGTGCCATACTCTCCCAGCGAGGGGCGGCATTGTGGAAGGCAAAGTACTGAACCAGGAAATGATTGTCAGAGGCTGCAGTTTCCAGCAACTAGGACGCCATTTCAATAGGCATTTATTAGTAGCTTGAAATGCCTCCAGGACTTTGGCGCATGTTTATCACTGGCCTGCTGGATTAATATTACATTTCAGCAGGTAGGAACACATTTCCCACTAGGGGGCAATAGCCACAGACTTAAATGGTGAGCTGTGTGATGCAGGCTATTGTTGTGGGATAGAAGCATACGTGATTTGTTTTCCATTGATATGGAAGAAATACTTTCTCAGATTTTGAAAAAAGTTTTTGGGCGGGTCGTTACCAATTATAAATGATATTTTATGAAACGTCAGGTTAAGAAGCTTAAGCTATGAGAGTGGGTTCCGTAAACCGAGCGTATCTTGTAATTTGATCTTGGGTTATATAGTGTATACTGTGGGGATAGATTATTGAGCTGTGATATTCTGGCAGGCATGGTCTCATGTTTACGCATAGGAATCCTTCATAAAGAAAGGAGAGCCCTCCTGCTAGGTCCCTCAAACCCTCACACGGCTTTGCTGTTGAATAATTGATAGAGCGGCTGAGGCAGTAAACATGGATTCACAGAAGCAGCGGTTGTATAAACTTTTTTGCAACATCCAAAAGTAAAGGTTTCACATTCAGTTTAGATTGGAACGGCTGCTGTTTTAAGATCTTTTGTCGTCTGGCTCCGCAAAACTGGTTGGGATTCATCGTGATACCCTTTCATATACCGATGTCAGAGTTAGCCTTCCTTATCTTGTTACTATTGAGTAGGCCTACAACAACACTGTGGCCTTCAATGCTTATATGTTTGGCTTCATGTGTTGATGGAATACACGTGAACTGTCCTGTGCTTTGTCGTCGGAGACACAGTTTTGCAGTCATCTTACAAGATGTGGATTTCTGACATAAAGGGCTTTTGTGGCAGAAAGCCATGAGGGCATACTTTTCCTGAGTTTGACGACTCAAGAAACATAAATGTACTTCTCTATTTGGACCTTGCAGTTTTCTCTCGCTAAAGACGACTTTGCATATGTTCTCTTGTACACTATATAATGATACAGAAGGACGAATGAAATAACGGATACATCCACTCATAAATCAACATAACTGGAGGCTTCAATCAAAGCAAATATTCATTTTTTAAAAGGGACTATGGCATATGCTTCATGGCAATTTATTTCAGCGGGTGGTATTTCTATAAGTAACGCTTTGGACAACCTGACTTCCGAATCAAACCAAGACGCTCTAACGCTTGAATCTTTTTTTAATCAAAGAAAATTTCATTTCCCAATCAATTAGGTTATGAAGTCAGGTCGAAAGAAGAAAGCAAAATAAACAGAAAGAAAATCCACTCCCAGGCAGAGTGCTGCGGGAAGTGGAGAGAGGAGAGAACGGCACACGGTGAAAGAGCAGGGAGACAATCCACTCTGCTGGGTGGACATGGGGACGGGCATGCGTCGTGTTCCGGCCGGCGGTGCATCACTTCACCGCTGGTGATTGCACTCATACAGAGGCACTCCCCTTCACATGAGACGCATTTAAATCCAATGCAGCCTGAAAGATCTGCAGGAATACTCGACTGGTTTCATGTATCACATGAGCTCGTATGCATGTGCAGCTGACGATGTGATGGCATATTATCTAACAACTCAAACAAAATGAGTCTCAGCTAATCCAGATAATTGTGCATAAATGACTAAAGTGTACTTAATCGGCTGATGTCTGCTAAATAACGCATGTTTAATGTGCATCTGCGTTTCGAGAAGCATCAGCCGCTGATGGGACCCTCATTGTAAAGATTAATATCCCAAAACCCTGTAATGCCACACCATTTGTCCTTGGAACATTTGCCTAACAATGTCATTACAATTTCCATTACAAGTATTATAAAATGGTAAGATGGCTTGATTGCCAATTAATAGGACAGACAGCCCACCATTTGTATGCATAGTAAATATTAAACTGGTAAATGGAAAAGTAAATAGATGATTATAGATTTAATGGTTCATCCAAACAACATTATTCCAGTTACTTATAAGTATATGTAATTTGTATCATGTCATTTATCAATTGTGATGGCTGCATCTCTTGCCTCATATATGCTGCACAATTGTGATTTGGTTGCAAGCTAAACATGTCTTTGTAAAATGTTTGATCTATAGGTTCTCTTCCGTGTTTCATTTACTTTCTATTGCTTATTTAATGTTGTCGTTATTAATATCATATTAATAATACATAACCTATATATATTATTACTATTATATTATAATTTCCAGCACATTAATATTGTTTCATGAATTTCAAGTATTTTTCAGAATCTGCCTGCGACTCATTGGAGATTGGTTCAGCACCCCTACATCAATGACAGACGAGGTTTCTAAGAAGTCACCTCATTGCTGCCGTTTGGCATTCACCCATCAAAATTGATTCGTTTTTCCCGAAATAAACACATCAAAGAAGTGTCCAGGCATAAAACATTAAATTGATTTAAAATTTTAATTGAGCGTGATTAACTGAGAAAAAGCAAACGTGAATGGCGTGCTATTTGTCATTAAACACTGCCATCCTGTGGCCAACTTCTGCCATAATGTCTTACTTTCTCAAAACGTATAAACATAAACTAATGTTGTAGCAATATTGTCCTAAATATTGTGTATTCTGCATTTCTAAGAGAAACATCCTACACATCTAAGTCAAATTCAGTTGAGGTGTGTATATGGGTTTGAGTGAGTGAGTGTGTGAGCAATTGAGTGAGTGCGGGTGTGTTTGTGCGTGTGCATGTGCACGTGTGTCTTCGTCCATGCGTGTGTGTGTTTGCTTGCACGTGTGTGTGCCGGTCTGTCTGTAAAAGTTAAAAAAATACGTGGTCATTCATTATGAACATCTAGACAAACAATTTCCTTTATTCTAGTCTTTTCTACCTGACTAAAACCGGAAGGTATGATCGTGTGTCTCAAGGAATGGGTGAGTCTGATCCCTCCCTTCTCCCTTTAATCATTAGCAGTGACACAGCGCGTGCGTCTGTCACTACGGTGATGTCAGGAGCCTTGTTGCCATAGGAACAGGACACACAGACCTGTCGTGTCTCCTCATACATAGACCGCATAGAATGGATTCCGATGGAATAGTGGCCATGTTTATCATCATAATTATTGATCTATAATCATCATTATGATCTCTACATGTAGAATAAGAGTGAGTTACCTTTGGGGTTTAGGCCTATAATTGTATGGTTCCATGCTGCAGACAATGGCACTTTGGCCTGGGAAGGTCCATGCACGATACATGAGCTCAATTTTACTTGAAGGGTCTTTTATCAATAATGTTAATCATTTCATATGTTATTTTATAAATGATCTTAGCAACCAAGAACAGCATTGGCACGATGTTTTGCATGGATTTTTGCATGGATTTTGTATGTCTTTCAAAGGCAAAGGCAGCTGCTTTCCCTTTTTGCCGGTGGTTAAGGCTCCAAACATCTGCTAATTTGAATGATGGAGACGTCACAGCAGACAGGAACCAGCAGAACCACAGTGAGGGACAGAAAGAGACCAACGAGAGAAGACCTCCCACCACTGAGACAAAGAGGCAGCTCATATCCTCTGTGTCTGTAAAGGCTATTGATTCTGTGTGTGTGTGTGTGTGTGTGTGTGTGTGTGTGTGTGTGTGTGTGTGTGTGTGTGTGTGTGTGTGTGTGTGTGTATATAGGATTTGTGAGTGTGTGTACGTTTGGGAGTGTGTATGTTTGCGAGTGTGTGTATGTGGGATTTTGCGAGTGTGTGTCTATACGTTTGCGAGTGTGTGTACCTGTGTGTGTGTGTGTGTACGTTTGCGAGTGTGTGTGCGTGTATGTCCTTTTGCGTGTGTGTGTGTGCATGTGTTTGTGTGTGTGTGTGATCCGTATGTCTACGTTATTGTAGATGTTTGTACACTAGTGTTTGGGGGTGAGTTGGAGAGGCAGTGATTGGAAGCAGGGTTCATGAAAGTATAGTCAGTGAGGAAACAGTCTAGAAAAGCAGGGATGGACAGGGGTTAAGGATATGCCGAATGGCACATATTAGAGGGTCCTGGACATTAGGGAGGAGGCATCTTCAGAACCCATTCAGCTGTAACGTTATCTCCCTTTATCATTTTTTCATGCTGCCTATTCCTTCCTGATACTTATTGTTTGCCCAGGCAAGAATCCAGCATTATATCACATCTGTATCATATTGAACATTTGGCTCATTGAGCATTACTCAATCCATCCCAATTCCCCCCTCTGTACAAATATTGAGCTTCCTCCAAAAATCTGGAGGCAGGAGTGGCAGCTGGTGTCATCAGGATTCAGGGGGGCAGACGAAGGTACACAACACACCTACAAGTATTGATATCGCCGGCCCAATGGAGGATGAACATCTAGGAACGCGTGTTCCTGGGTTAGGTGCATTAAGCAGCCTTTAACTCTCATCTTTATGGTGACGCTAGGCTATGACATAAATTGACATTTAAATTAAATTAATTCGTGAATATTTTCTTCTGTATTCATTCCGTTTCTTCTAAAGGGAAGTTGCAGTTTAAAACAGGGAAATAATCTTACGTTTTTGACAATTGAAGAAATGTCAAAGGAGGATTGTAAAACCACGAATAAATTATATGAATTAGTCGGCGAATCTACTTTTCTAGCAGTAGGGGGCAGAATAAACCTGCCACTTGCTGCTTCTTGAAATAACCAGCACTGAAATGCGTCTCAGCGACAGCTGTGGGAAGTAGGTTAGAGGCAAGTTAGACGAGTTGCCAGGCGTGCGTACACACAGACACAGACACAGACACAGACACACACACAGTTCCTTTTTTGGAGGCGGACCAGTTGTCAAAAGCAAAGCTTACTTGTTGAAATCCGCAACATAAGAGTGTAACAACAGAACAGTTGATCTGACAGACGACAATCTGCAAGTTCCCCGATTCATTCTGGAGTGGAATGAGAACAATAACACCAGAACTAACATCAGGATATTACATCAAATACAGTATGGTGCATTGATTCACCACCTGTTTTCCCTCATTATGTCAATCAAAACTCTATTTGGCTAAATGGAACCAGATAGCAATTATTCATCTAAAGAACAACAGGACAAACCAACAACATTGTGAAGACATCATCTCGCTGAGTGGGAGCGAGCGCAACAGGACAATGGGGGCCAATTACCCAGTCCACAGGAACAACAAACAAAATGAACGCAACATAATAGAGTCCCAGTCTGAATTGGACCCGCGTAATAAGAAACAGACAAACAGCAAGTTAAATAGAAAGCAGAGCGCGTAAATGGGAAAGACGTTATGTGATTGGTGCGCTCCCATAACTCCACACTGTAGGACACTCAAGCCTGGCTCTCACGGACCTGGAGAGGAAAACGCGTATTAAAGAAGGTAATAAGGTAACGCTTTTGTACTCAAGTGAAAAATTGATAGGGCGATACGTCTGGCTCGTCTCTTTGATTGTTTTTGAAGGAACAAAGCTCTCCCTCAATGTTGGATGAATAAATGATCACAACTTGTACGGAGTAATGCAGTGGCAGCAGCACCTTGTGAGGCAAGCTGAATGATTGAACACGTTGATGTACACAATAGATCATCACACAGCCCGTCCCCGCGTTCAGCCGGGAACGTTAGACGTTAAAATGCAAGCGGGGAATGTTTCCGTCTCATCTATGTTCTCTTGTTAAGCACATTTCTGTTTAGCCAGCGATCCACATGAAGGATGGCTCGTGCTGGGTGTCACAGCCTCAGCTTCTGTCTGCGTAGGTACTACGTCTGTGCTCCTTTTCCTTTTTTCTGAACGCGTTCAGCCCAGCCGACTGCACCTGTGAGACGCGGCTGCAGACAGAATCTAAAAAAGGCTTTTAGTGTGGAGAGGAGCATGTCAACACCGGCGACACCTCCTCAGCTGAACCGCGTGAACCTGGTATGACCTCAGCCCCTGTGAAGACCGCGCCACCTGATCCACGACGTCCTCTCGTCTCGTTCAGACGTCTGTATGAGCGACGGGATTTTTGAGAACGCTAGGAGAACAGATCAGCCGACCCTGATGTGTGATGTGAGGGAGGGAGGAAGAGCTGCTGGCTGCTCAGAGCGTGAGGACGAACGCAGACGCTTATGATCCACACAGGCCTCCTGGCTGTTTAGTGTGTGCCTCAGAGAAAGAGAGATAGAGTCAGAGAGAGAGCGAGAGATAGCATGCACGAGAGAGCTAGAGCAGGCGCGAGAGACAAAGAGCGAAAGAGAGCGAGAGCGAGTCAGAGAAATTGTGCAAGCAAGCACAGTCCTGTGGAAGCATATTGTGTGTGCTCATGTTACATGTGTGTATCTCTCTCTCTCTCTCTCTCTCTCTCTCTCTCTCTCTCTCTCTCTCTCTCTCTCTCTCTCTCTCTCTCTCTCTCTCTCTCTCTCTCTCTCTCTCTCTCTCTCTCTCTCTCTCTCTCTCTCTCTCTCTCTCTCTCTCTCTCTCTCTCCCCCTCCCCCCATCGGTAGGTAAGAGGAGACTGGAGTTACATTAGAAGTACCTTATGCCATGTTATATCTATAATGGAGTGTCTTCATTGTGGTTAGATCTTCCCAAGCCTGACATGAGCTGCCGACCGACTAACGACACCGTTGTACAAAATCAAGAGTCCTGCAATACCTGAACGATTTAGAGGTGGATTCAAAGTTAATGTTTTCAGTGCGTTTGATTTCACTTATTTATTTCCATCGGTCAGACATGACTCAATACAATAACATAACGGTGTAACCTGTGAATAGTGCGTCTACATACGTTTCTATAATGAATAAATATCATTATCCACCCATGAAACAAGCATAATCAATCATGAAGATTAGCATGCTGAAAGCATGAGAGCGTGAAACCGGTCCAGAAGTTTCTAGCTAGTACGTTTCTAACTATCTAGTGTGTATAACTATAACCCGAGAGCTGTTTGCTGCCACCAGCAGTAAGATTGTGTGCAGCTTTATTAGATCCTACCAATACAGAGAATGTTTGCAGTCTGTTTCCTGTTCGTCATGCACACATGCATGCAGAAATATAACACAGCATACCGTGTTCTGTGTGTGTGTGTGTGTGTGTGTGTGTGTGTGAGCACTGCTTTATAATAAACTGCCTTACACTTCGCAATCTGACACTGTAAAAGGGCAAAGTAAAGGTCAACAAATATTGTCATGCAGATTCTTTATTTGCTATTCCAAGGCTGCCACTATTGGTCCCCGTCCCTTCTCCAGCCCGGCTGTATTACTGCCCGCCTGCTACGAAGAGCAGGCTGAACATAAACCGTTCACAGGACAAGGGGACCAGACAGGTCCCATCTGCATGGAGGGACGCTGCAAACAGCACAATTGATTGACCTTTGAATAGTAATAACTGATGTTATGGACTCTCTTAATGACAATTAAGGCATGCTCGTCTCTGAAGTATTCCTTGCACGTTATTAAATAGTGTTGGTGAGGCATTGTTTATTGAGCCTTGACCTATGCTTCGTATTATGAATTGCCAGGGTGCAGCAGGATATAAGGCAGGGTTTGTCTCCATGATATCAGCTGTTTTTCAACATCTAACTAAAACGTAAAGGGTAAATACGCAGAGAAATAACAGCTTTATGCTCATGACGACCTACTGGCAGTATCCATACTGAGACGATCACTTAGATGGACAGCTCCAGTTTATATTTTACAGTTGTTAAAGAAAATGAGATTATGGAATCTGCTGGGGAAACAGTCTCAGGGGAAAACTGTAGGCTCGATCTAAAGACCAGCCTGCTCTCTCCACACACACACACACACACACACACACACACACACACACACACACACACACACACACACACACACACACACACACACACACACACACACACACACACACACACACACACAGCAACGTAATCAACTTTGACTCTTTGTACTTGTGGTGATCATTGAGGGCTGAGCCCACAGTCAAGGTTGAAAGTGTCAAGGGTAAAAATGTTACGATAATGAACCCATGAATAATGATTGTTTGCTACATATCGGATTTGTCCAAGGGTCCTAAGAAGACATGAATACAAATCCTCATCTGCCTTCCTCCTGCTCCAAGGATCTCTGGTGTGTGGCGGTTCAAGGAGAAGGCAAGCCTCGGGTGTTGAGGCTGTGGTCGTGTGTGTGTGTGTGTGTGTGTGTGTGTGTGTGTGTGTGTGTGTGTGTGTGTGTGTGTGTGTGTGTGTGTGTGTGTGTGTGTGTGTGTGTGTGTGTGTGTGTGTGTGTGTGTGTCTGTGTGTGTGTGTGTGTGTGTGTGTGTCCCTTCATGTGTCCCTCAGTATGTGTCAGGATGGGTGTGAAGGAGTTTCTATAGGAGGCTGTCATTAGGGTGTTCTGGAGGTAGAAGGAGTGTCTCTGTGTGCATGTGATTATTGTTTGGTGCGAAGCTGTCACATGCGTCTGTCCTTGCCTATGTGCCCTTCTGGGTGCGTCCACGTTCGTGTGTGTGTGTGTGTGTCTGTGTCTGTTCTCGTGTGTGTTGTGTGTGTGGGTTCTCGTGCATGTGTGCGTGTGTGCTCCTGTGTGTGAGTCTGTGTGTGTGTTATCTTATTTCCTCGCACACCTGCTCCATCGTGAAAGGGGGCCGTGTGTACCTGGTGACTACATCCTCCCTGGCTGAGCAGGGCCTGAACCATGGCGGCCGCCGGTAAGATTAACAAAAAGCAGGATATCTTTTAAACCAAACACATAGCCAAGAACATCTCCCAAGAAAACTAGAAGCAAGTTCCAAAGTTTGGAGGCTGAAAAGTCCTCTAATTCTGCATGGCGGAATCTGAAAAACAGAAGAAGAGAGCGAAAGGAAGAGCTGGAGAAAGAGAGAGAGAGAGAGAGAGAGCGAGGGAACGAGCAAGCGAGAGAGAGACAGAGAGAGAGAGAGCGAGGGAGCGAGCGAGCGAGAGACAGACAGAGAGAGAGAGAGCGAGGGAGCGAGCGAGACAGAGAGAGCTATGGAGAAACAGAGGGTGAGAGAAAGAGAGCGAGCAAGAGCGACAACCAGAGAAACAGAGTTGAAGTCAGACTAAATGGGTGTGGTCAGGAAAATACAACAAATGCATCCAGATATGACCTCTACATCAGCCAACCAATGACCTTCGTTCAATGAAAATAACAACCTGACTCCCTCCTCATCGGCCTGGATGCAGGTTCGACAGAGCGTTTAATGGCAATGAAAGGTGGATTTGCAATGAGATCCAGTGCTGTTTTCAGTTCCCTAATGCCTTAGGACGAAGGACCATGCATCTTAAAGACTTTAAATGACAACAACGTCCCAGCCACCAAAACTCAGTCCCAACACATTTTTATCAGCGGCACTAATTAGCACCGAGCCAATACCTTCATTATTGGCTTCTCTCTCTTGACGAGCGCCGATCAATATGTGAAGGTCTCACTCGATAGACCCCTGAAGTCACCCCCCCCCCTCCCCCCAAGCCCTCTTACAGAAGTTATTTAATGAGAATATGGTCGCCACAAGGGACGGAGGGGGGGGGGGGGGGGGGGCGGGGCAGGGGGAAGCAGCTGAGCAGATGGTTTTAAAATCCAGGCTAACATTGATGAGTCTCTAAGGAAGTCCGTTGGGATTATTGACGCAAGGGCTTATTTTTTTCTATTTTTTTTTTTGGTGCAGGAAAAAACATTCTTACGTTGGAAGCGTTGCCATTTTCTATTCCCTGGGAGCGGGGAGGGGGGGGAGGGGGCGTGGGCGCCGATAGGCTGGTTCTTCGGGCCATTCCGATTACCGAGCCCACGCATGCACAAGCTCCACAGCGTTCCGAAGTCAGCCATCAAAAAGTTGTTGATGCTCATAAAAATTTAACGTATATCTGCATTTTGAAAGTGTCCGATTTACTGTGCGTTGGCTTTGGTAGATGCGCTTGTGTACATATGATGTGTGATCTCAAATGTGTACAATACAAATACGGCGGCGTTTATGTGTCTATGGCCTTGCCTGTACATCGTTTCTTAGTAAGAGAGGCAAAGGAAAAGGTAACCAGCTTCTGGATGTAAGGAACTATTGGAGCAAGGGAAAATATAGTGGCTATAGTCTACGGCCCTTTCAAAGAGAAAGAAGAACAAAACTATATTATTAAAGCTATTATCTGGTACATTTTTAAGATAACCAGCCATAATTATATATTTTTTACTGTATCTTCCATTAGTTTGATTGTAGATTTGTTTACGTCAAGAATAAAACCCCACGTAACAACCTACAATACCCTTTCATACCACCAGGGGTACGCTCACCACAGATTGAAAACACTGCCATAAACAATCAGCTACCTCAGTCCTCATTATATGCTCAAATTATGTCTTTGAGGGTGAGCCTCTGAAACATCCATTTAAGATCCATTGTTTAGCAGCCAAGACACTAATTTGTAGAAATATATCATTTCACTTTGATTGTTTTTGACTTGTGTTTGATTTGTTTTTCTGTTCTGGTTTACGTCCAACAAAGGAAATAGACTTGCCTTTAGACTGCAGATTTATGGATGTGTTTCACATACAGTACCGACAGGCTAAGGGGATTTAGAGGCCCGTCATAAATCCTCACTGTGGTTAGCAGTCACTGCCCTGTAAGGTCCCCCTATTGTACATCCAAATGACTCAGTCATCCATTGATGGAGTAAGGTCCGCCTGACAGTGTACAGAGAGAGAGAGAATGGAGAGAATACAGAGAATACAGAGAAATAAAGAAAGAGAGAATATAGAAAGAGAGAGAGAGAGAGAATAGAGAAAGAGAGAGAATAGAGAAAGAGAAATAGAAAGAGAGAAATAATAGAGAGAGAGAAATAGAAAGAGAGAAATAATAGAGAGAGAGAGAGAGAGAGAGAGAGAGAGAGAGAGAGAGAGAGAGAGAGAGAGAGAGAGAGAGAGAATAGAGAGAGAGAGAGAGAGAGAGAGAGAGAGAGAGAGAGAGAGAGAGAGAGAGAGAGAGAGAGAGAGAGAGAGAGAGAGAGAGAGAGAGAGAGAGAGAGAGAGAGAGAGAGAGAGAGAGAGAGAGAGAGAGAGAGAGAGAGAGAAATAGAGAGAGTGTGTGGAGTGAGAAGAGAACAAGAAAACATTTACCTCGAGATCGACCACCATGGATCGACCAATGAGGCGGGGAGAAGGGCCGAGGTAAAAACACGGACACGGTTCACAAATCTCGCAGAATCAGCTGCGAGGAGACTTGTAAAGGAAATCCCTTTACGATACTCTGGAAGCTTCATTTGCTCGAGTCCCACGAGGATGAGGGAGGTGCAGGGGGGGGGGGGGGGGGGGGGGGGGGGGGGGGGGGGGGGGGGGGGGCACAGGCTATTAGCGCAACATGGGGTGTGCCATTAAGGCTGCATGAAGGGACTGATCTGCTCGTCACTGCCGACATGCCAATAAAGCCCTTACTATAGGCTTCAGCATGCTCCCCCCCTCCCAGGAGAGTCCCACCCCCCCTCCCACCGACCCCCCTACCCCCTAAGAGGAGGTCTGAGGCGCGGTGGGCTCCGTGGCCCGGACGTGGGTTTAAAGGCGGAGGGAGATGGTTCGTGTAAAGCGATGAAATCGACTAGATTAGACTGAAAATAGAGGAAACTTCAATCACTCTCAAGGTAAATAGCTCAGAGTACTTCTGAAATGTATTCTCTCGGGAGAACTTCGAGACGATCGAGTGAATTCGACCTCAGGATCCCAGCCGCACGCGGCCTCAAAGACCGTGATATTCGAGCGATGGTATTGTGAGTACTCTATAAGAACGATGGCTCAAGGCTCAGCTACTGTTATTGTAAAGAGCAAACTTACTCCTCACGTTTTATTGATTCATCACTGCGCCAAATGGGCCCTAGATAGTAGATATCCATCCAGATGAAAAAGCAAAACCAAACAACAGAAAAACTCACCCGAGAAAAACTCGGGTGATGCCATGCTGGGCAGTTCTGGGTGTCCGTTTGGATCAGGTTTCCTGCACAAAACACACACACACACACACACACACACACACACACACACACACACACACACACACACCACACACACACACACACACACACACACACACACACACACACACACACACACACACACACACACACACACACACACACACACCCACCCTGCTGACAGCCGAGGGCAAGCGTGTGGACTTCATGGCTCTGAGCCACGCTGATTGCCCTGACAACCCGGGCAGTTCCACCACATGGGGAAAGGGCAAAGAGCAGCCAGACACCAACCTTCTCTCACACTCCAGCAATGATGAGCATGCCTGACCATGATTGCATCCCAGTGTGTGTGTGTGTGTGTGTGTGTGTGTATCTGGTTGTGTGTGTGTGTGTGTGTCTGGTTGTGTGTGTGTCTGTCTGTTTCTGGTTGTCTGTGTCTGTGTGTCTGTGTGTGTGTGTATCTCCATGTGTGTGTGTGCGTCTCTATGTTTGTGTGTATGTGTGTGTGTGTGTGCGTGTCTATGCGTGTGTGTGCGTATACGTGTGTGTGCGTGGCTGTTTGTGTGTGTCTGGTTGTGCGTGGTCGACCCTTGTAAAACATGGGTCCTTACATGGATCTGCTCCTATCCCATGTGGTGAGCCGCTCAGTCTTGGAGGAGTGGGAGAGGGGAGACTACTTCACCAGTGGGGGGAGGGGGGCCCTCTGAAAGTCACTGCCCGCCCACCCATCGCTACGGCGATGCTGTTGGTTTATTCATTCCATAACGGTAATATGGTCGAAGGTCTTAGTTCTGATGAAACCGTGGTAACAGGGCGGTGCTGTTCCCGGTGATGAATGAAGATAATGATGAATAATAAAACAGGGTTTCACCCCCAGAAATGTATTTTCAGTACTTCAGTGAATCACCATTGTGTTATTTTTGTGTGAAATGCAGAACATCAATATAACTTCATTAATGTGGTTGTCATAGCATGAGCGTGACGAGCTAAGCTAAATCGTGGTTGGGTAGACAAGGCATGCCGTGGTGCATGGCATACAGAACCTTATACACCAGTAAAACAAATCGGTTGTACCTATCTGAATGACACTTATTATTATTTCATAATAATAATTTCCTACCTTCTTTGTTTTGCAAGAAATTGTGAAATCTCCACAGCTATTTGTGTAGCAAAGTGGTCCGGCCCATTCAGGCGTTGTTTCAATGTTTTGGATTCAAAGAGAGCCATGGGGTAAAACAACACACTCTCACTCATGGATTTGAGCGAGAGTTTCATAAACATATCAATAATATAAACACAGGCCTGAAGATTTTATATTCTTACATCATTTAATAAATACAAAATGTTGCCCCCCGAAATATCTGAACCATTGTGTCAAACCAGTTAAATGCCATTAGTGCTCAGCCTAAAAGCGTATTAACTAGTTTGATATTACTAAGCATGCTTTATCCTATTCCTTGGTTTCAGGGGGGGTGGCTCATTCAGAAGTTAATGAGCAATGACAATTAACTCGGGTAATCGTCTTAGCCCCCTCGGTGCTGTATTAAACAAATATCTAGAAATGCAGCGATGTGAAACAAAACAACCCAGGCTCCTACCAGCGCTGGGCTGGGCTCCTATACAGGTCTGTTAGGGGGCGTTCTAGCAGCCCTTTGGCCTCATGATGGAGGAGAAGAACAGCAATAATATACCGTTTTAATTTTTGGCCGTTTGTAGTACGAAGCTGCCAGGGAAACTGGATAAACAATGTTCAAGGAAGAGCAAAAGCCTAGGGACTTCTGGTCCTGGGTGAACAGAGAAGGAATCTGTAATGAGCGTTTACAGTGGAGCTAATTAAAGATGTTTACGCATACTGGCGTTTTTCTTTTTTGTAGGAATTCGTAAGAACATTCAGAGGCAAAGTTCTCATCAGCACCTCTTGTCTTACCTTATTCTCACACACATAATTCCCATTCCGGCCTCGTTAACCAACGGGCCCCTTTGGTTCCGCTTAGTGCAGACGAGGACCGATGAGCTTGGCCACTGTCTGACGGGTCTCAATACCTCTGACGGGTATTTCTAAAAGTACACCATTTGTATTTTGAAGATGATTGCCATGGCGGATTAGACAGGACTCCCCAAGACTCCGATCAGGAGAAATTACTTTGAGAGTAGGTTTTCTTTGGCAGGGTCCTGCAGACTAAGGTCCAGATGAGCCAATTGGGGCAGGTTTGGACGACATGGCTTTGACTGGTTTGAGGTTGTAGGAGACAGACTGCCAGACCGTGACTCCTGGAGAAGCAGTTGAAATCGTTTTAATGTTGCCTTGACAACAAAAGGCAGACATGTAATGTAATGTAACGTTGCTGGGGTAAGGGGTCATGTTTTCAACAAGATTCTGGATTCAAAACACATCTCGTCGAACTGAGTTGAAAAGGCCTATTCTAGTATTAAATCACATTTGCTCATAAACTTAAGAAAGATATTTGGCCGTCAACTCTAGGCTGCAAGCAACTGATGAAACCATGTCCGGGAGAACTGCCATTATAACAAACCAGCGGTCACTCTCAATGGAGGTCAGAATTTAAAAACTCAAAATCCAAGAAACTATTAACTAGTCTCCAGCCAAATAAGTCCCTGCAGTCAGAGATCAATGCCAGTTTGTACCAATTTTAGCAATATTTAAACACGTTTATACGCCCTGTGCCAGTGAAATGTGGTGTTTTTGCCTGAGGTACCAAACAAACACAACGCTCGTAAACCTGTGTTTACCCAGCCTGTGGGGAAATACTACCTAGCATCGAGCATTATTCGGCCAGTCTGCCGTATACTTCCACCAACGACTGACCTCTCCTATAATTCCCTCAGATTCCAACGAAAGGGACACAGTGGTTCGAGCAGCCACTGTGAGAGTACATTAATCCAGGATCGACCGGGCAGGTAGTCAGAAGTGCCCTTGTTCTTTCTGAATGGGAGCTGACCTTATGGACGTAAGAAGAGCGCAGCCATGCAAAACGGTGAGTCTCTCCCAGGGACTCTGCTGAGCTTTGAGATTTATCCCACATCTATTTAGCGCGCTGGCCTTGCCATGCAAAGCACTGAGCACCTCAGCCGCACTTCAAAGTTACACTTGCAGCAGCAATAACGTGTTTAATTGTATTTTTATATTAATTGTGTGTGGTTTTAAACACATGCAACCCACATACATTAAAAACAGCAATTTTCAACGTACCACGGTGAGAAATAACGGCTAGACTAAAATAATCCAATCATTCCAATTAGCTGTGAATCTCGTCTTAAACCCTGATCCTAAGACTGCCCAGTAATCCTAATGTATTGCCATCATGTTACATCCCTCTAATCATCCACATCCCGACAGTGATTTAAAAAAGGCTTAAATTTGCAGAGCGGCGCAGAGAGCAATGCTTAGCCCTTATAGTTTAATACTTTCACTTTCACATAGTGTCATTTCAACTCTCCAGATAGCGCTCGGCTAAATTGAATTGCTTATGCAAAGATTCTCCAAGATTCATATTCATATATAGATTCATGTGTCCCCGTCGTTGATATGCACCCGTCATCGCTTTTGATGAATAATGGGAGGAGAAAACCGACGTGTAAAACTTTAAGCAGCCGAGGATTAGAAGGAAGGAATCCCTGAGGATGGTTTTAAAGGGATTGGTCCGAACACGACGACCGACCAAAACGAAAGAGAGGGGTTAGAGGAGCTCTCCCTGTACGCCCCCTCATAATCTCCTTGACCTTTACCCTTTGCCCGGGGCATCATTTCAATTAATGCACCAAGGGTACCCCCGTTCAGTTCAGTCCAGTCCACCGCCCTAAGCTCTCTCCAAGATATTTCTCTCACTATTTCATATCTTTGCTGTGGGATTAGCTCAGGGCACGCAGAAAAACCTGCAGGAAAGTTCACACCCCCCCATTGAGAATATGTGCGAGCCAATTTTCCTTCTCTGCGCTATCTATTCCCCGTTCGTATGGAAGACAAGAAAACGCTCAGCCAGTATCCCTCTTAACCTCCCGGGCCTCTCCTGAGGCGGGATGTCAGGAGCGGAGCCATGCAAGGTTCAGACCCTTCTGCTCATGCTGCATATTCCTGTTGATTACAGTAGGGGGGGAGGTCTCTGCAGTACCGTAGACTCAGGCCGACGCTACCACCGTTACGGAGCCCTATCTCCAGCCTGCCCTCGTTGACCGGATGGAACCGGCCTACGGAGGTCAGGGCGGTCAGGGAGGTCACCCCGGCGTGGTCGGTGTAACGTAGAAGGTTTCAATTGTTCAGCCGCATCGACGCGCTGTGAACGACCGGCGGAAGACGGGTGTTGCCGACGTGGACGCAACCGTTGCGTTTGTAAGCAGCGTTGTCGGGGAAAAAGAATCATGGAAACGCTGACGATCACAGATTTGAATTTAATTCAGTTGGGAACATTCCCCATTAAACTCTTCTGAAGGGGGTTTCTCAAGATCTGTATTGTAAGCACATTATTAAACGCATATTTACGGCCTCAACAAGGAACACGGCCTACAGGCCTGCAGATACATTTACGATATGTGGGCTGCATCGCATTTTCATCACATTCAAATGCCATATCTGTGGTAATCATCAATGAGGAGTGGGATTGTGTGCGCGCGTGCGTGCACGCAGGAGATAAGATAGGCAGAGCTCTCACCTCTCTTTCCCGGTCTACAGAGAAATTAATTGGCATATCCCGTTGGGCAAGTTATTGCACTATCATAACACCATTATCTACTTCCCTTTCGTTAGGCGTATGAATTACGAATTGTGATTTCAGGCACAGCTGTACTACACACGCATGATACACAAAAGACAGACGCACTTTTTGTTTTTTCTCTAACATCTGTGATTAAAACTATTAGCAACTGCCTGCAGGACAGTGGATGGTTGCAACCCAATCGTCTCGACTCCGGGCCACAGACACACACACGTCTTCATGATCCCGGCCACACAGCTCCTCTGTTTGTTTAGCCGAGGACAAGGGCACGTGCGAAACAATTGCAGGCATCTGTCATCCTTGGCGAAGGTTACGGCGGCACTCGCCCTGCTGCTAGCTAAAGAAGTAGTTCCTTGGCTTCCATTCAGAACACTGGGGTTCTGGGGAGATGTAGCCCAATCCTGCGCTACCGAGATGCTAACCATCCACTTCAGAGACTCTTACGCTCCGAGTCCAATTATTTCTCCCATGTAGCTTCCCACTGTGGGCAGAGACAGTTCTTTTAGCGCTGTGAAATATTATTCAGCCGAGGCACTTACTCTTGCTAGGAAAGAATTTGAGAGTGTTTTGCTGTTTTAGCTTTTCTTTTTTCTTGTCATGCTGGGAAGAACTTTGGCAGCATCAGTATGCTAAACAGGAGTTCAGTAACTATCAAGAGATCCATAGACAGGAAGGTTTTGTAGATGTACCCAGAACCCCATTTCATCACCGCTGTATCTCTCCCACATGGACCCTGAAAGCCCATCACCCATTGTAGATGTACACTGAGGTTTCCTAACATACGTTTTCTCCAACATACTACGGCCAACATAGGTACTGGTCGTTGTTAAACTGCTGTACTGTATGAGCTAAATCCATCAACCTCATCTCTATTGGGCTTTTCCTTTGTGTTAAAACAATCCCATACAGCATGAACAGGACCTATAGGAAAACAGAGGGGGGAGACTATTGGTTCTGATTGGTGGACTTGAAGAGAACACCTGACAAACTCGGTGCAATGTTGATTTATGATTCTTCATCTTGATGACCAAGCATAATGTTGAAACGTTTGATACGCTTTGTCGGATAAAGCAAAAATATGTCGTATGTTGCCTAAGAGAAAATTTTCGGGGAGTCAACCATACTATATGTAACATACATGACAAGAACATCCTCATACCCTCTTACGATGTAAATAATTCACACACACACACACACACACACACACACACACACACACACACACACACACACACTCTAATGTCAGTATAGGGCCAAACAATTCTTTTTAGGGGGGAAATTACCTTGGGGCCAATTGCTCACACAATTGCTCGCACAAAAATTTTAATATATGAGGTAATTCATACCCGGCATCTTTTATCACCAGCAGCATAATGTACTCCTGCATATCAACGGCTTAATGAATACGACTTGCATATTACACAACAAGTATTCAGGAGAGTCATCATTAATGACTCATTATTGGACAATCCACTGCTCGGCTAATGAAAAGCCGCGGCAGCCAATCCCATGTAATTAGCTGGGCCGTTCAGGGAGCTCCATCGATGAACGCATACGGTTCATCGCTCATCTTATTGGAAGGCCTCCAAGCCTATGGGTATGGCTTGCAGCATATGCTCAGTGATTAAGATGCAAATGAAGCAGTTATGGGGGGAGGACACAGTATCGAAAGGCCATTTGCCTTCCGAAACGAGCGGCGCATCAGAGCTGCTCGTTAGCCCGCGCGTCAATCAGAATCCCAGTTCGTCAAGCGAGGGCGTCTCTTTGGGAGAGAGACCAGGCTGAGCCGTCCCACGCGACGGCCCCACGGCTACGCTGCTGATGCTGCCGCTGTTTGAGTGAGGCCTAAAATAAACTTTTGTTTGGTTCCGGTTTCCGACCGACCCTGTCAATTCATGTGCGACCCAAATTATTTTATGAGCTTTAAAAAAAATAAAATAAAACGTTTTTCTTTTTTTTTATGCAAACTATAATTACGTTTTGGTACAGCACCTCTTCATTCTGTACAAGGATGAGCGAATTTTCTCGTTTTTAAATGAAAACAACCTACCTATCATTCGCTGCCGCTGGAAAAAAAATTAAAATAAATAAATAATTCCCTACCTACCTACCCATGACCTCAACTGACAACCAACAGGATCCAAACTTTTTTTTTTTTTTTTAGGCCTGAGGGTGCTGCTGGGAGCCATGTCAATGTGCACAAGAAAGGGAGTTTTGCGTGACTTCAGACACCTCCCTTGCACGCGGTGATGAGGTGAACGAAGCTTTCTCGGACGCGATACAGAGTAGGGCGTCTGTGGCGCACCCTTTCAAATCCCAACGCAGGGACGAAGATGGAAGGTAGAGCTCGTTACTTACAGCTAATTAAAATGAAATACGGCAGTGTTTAACGACCCTTGATGTTGTTGACGTTGTTGTTGTTGTTCTCGTTGATTGTGCCGGGTGACTAGCCCAATAGTAAAGCAGGTCTCTGGTGATAAACAGGTGGAAGGGCTGCCAGAACCCATGGATTGTCACTCACCAGGGACATGCATTGCACGCGCGAGTCGTCGGACTCTAAAAAAATAACGACACACACACACACACACACACACACACACACACACACACACACGGCGAGGACTCGCCGTGTGTGTGTGTGTGTGTGTGTGTGTGTGTGTGTGTGTGCGTCTTTTTTCAGAGTGAGTCGCCCTAGCTGAGGGCCGCGAGTGGGGTGCACTAAGCCGATTAAGGGGCAGACTGTGTTGTTGTGCATGAAGTCTGGGGTTAATGGAATAACGGCGGCGCCCGCGTGCACACTGCCGTCTGCGAGCGCCCCTCTGCTAATGTTTACCTTCTCACTCCAGCAGAGCAGCGCCGACCCGAATCTGCATCTCATTCCCATCACGGTCCGCAGGTACAGGACAGGAGTCGGCGGCGTTAAGAATAGGAGAGCAGCGGGGGGGGGGGGGGGTTCCAGGAGGTGGAATAATCAGGAGGGGAAGTGGGCCAAGGGAAGAGTGGACGAGGATTACATGTTGACACCTCTTTGTCTGTTGCGTGGGCTTTAAGCCTTGTGCTTGTCAGAATGCCATTACTGGCGCCCCACTAAAGGTGCGTTTGTTGTGTCCCTTGGCTTCCCGGTCTCGGGTCTTTATGGTCAAATGCAATGGTTTCTGTTGTTGTCGTTAAGTAGGAACATCGAGGCTTCTTTCTCCTGGCCAAGGCTCTGTTAGTTAAATTACTGGACCGCGTTTGGATTGTTATGCAAATGTGGCCTATGGGTGTTCACCGGGCTTCGTCGCCGCTTCCATTTTTTTTGTGCGTTTTGTGATTGATTGTGCGTTGGCTGACACCGACGCGCACACAGGCGCACGCACACACAAGCACACGCATTACACACACACACACGCAGTGCTTTTTATACCCAGGAATTAAAATATTCATTAGAGAGATGACCATTAGGGCTAACGCAGCATAGGAGGCTGCACCTCGAGTTAGCATCTCCCAACTGTTTATTAATAAACCTTGTGCACATTTTTGACACTCGCTGTCACAGGAACCATTTCTACGGTTAATGGAAGCGAGGCTCTAAGATTCCGCCGAATCTGCAAAAAGATGGCAGGGCGCGCAAGCATTTTATTAGTTTGTCTTAAGATGGTGGCGGTGGTGGGTGGTGGGTAATGAATGTCGACAGAGCAACATACATGAGAAATGAGTCATGCACTAACAAGAAAGTGGGCCGTTAAAAAAGACGTTAACAAACCACCGACCTGTATCGGTGCAAGTCTCAGACTGCATTTCCAACACGACAACATTTAAATGCATGACCGTTATATTATTTGCACATAACGTCAAAAATGAAATATTCTCCTGTGAGGTGTTTAATGAACATGTTGGTAGATAAACATCGGTACTTGTTGTATAAATAACACATAATGGCACAAGACGAGGACATCTAGACTTGGACCTGGATGGGCCTCTCACGCCCCATGTGAACCTCTCTCAAAGGACGGTGGAACCAAGTGGACTTAAAGGTAGGGATCTGAAAGGGTGAGAAACCTAAAGTTGTCCTTAAATAACCTAAAGCCAGACAATCCAAAACTGTCCTACAAAGGTAGCGGAGGAAGGGAGCTTTGGCATTAAGAGATTTATTCCCTTTGCCCTCTCCTTGCCCCCTCTAAACGGGTCTATACGACGGGACGTGACAGGTGGATAACCGACACGTCCCCGTCTGCTCTGCTGCTTCTCATTCCCTTTCATCTCCAAGTCTCCCGCTTCCTCCCCCCAAAAGGAAGTTCCAAAGACGGCTGGAAGGAAGACCGCAGGAGCCCCGGAGTCGGAGCCCCAGCGGGACTTGAAACTCTGGGATTGGAGCGCGACCCACAATGGGCGCCTACTCAAAAGGGATTGAGAAATTAAACAAGGCTGGCCTCGGTTCTACTGCGAGAACAAGGAGGACTGACGCCACGTTGATGCCGGCTGAGTTAGAAACAAAAGGCAGCCGAGCTTTCCCAACACCATCTCTCCTGGTTTAATTCAAGGGATGACCCACACGTGCAGTTTGTTAAAGGCTGCATGCGGCCAGTGCAGTCTGAATTACTGAATGTGCTTGAGTACATGCACAAAACGACACCCACACACATGAAGAAATACAGTTGACTGAAGTGATTAAAGAACGAAGTTGGCAGAGTTGACATTCTGCTAGCTTTTTACGCACCAAAGGGAATATGTGACACTGCCACGTCATTTAATCTATTCATTCACGATCTGGGACACGTAATTTCAATTTTTTCGTGCCAAAAAGCACAAATTTCTAACAATATGCCAGCTTTTTGCAACCCGTATCGACTTTCACCTTTGACTCTGAGAAATTGTGTCAATTGACGGATATATTTAATGCAGGTGCGCTGCCCTGTAGGCAAACCGCGACGGAAAATGGTAGCTGCTTCATCTCTTCTTTTTAGAATGAGCTAGAAATTTGTGCTTTTGGCACGGAAAAATTGAAATTACGTGTCCCAGATCACGAATGTATAGATTAAATGACGTGATGCGTCAGTGTCACGTATTTCCGTGAGACTGGGTTGTACACTCATACGATCACACACACACACACACACCCACATTCAAGTGCGTGACTTTCCATCTCCATCCAAGAACATAAAAGACATTGTTTCTGATCCGCCATGGTGGTAATAGGCAGCCTCATCACACCCAGGCTTCATATCGGTCAGATATTTTCGACAGGTTCAGGCTGAGCTAATCTTCCTCAGGTCATTATCTCAGTGGAAGACAAGAAATCTCCAGTGAAGTTTCTCTGTCTCCGATATATACTCCCATTGCTTCTTCATCTCGCCTCAGTTTCGATCTTCGAATATACTCAAGTCCAGTGTTGTTTTATTGTATTTTCTCGTCCATTTCTATTATTTACGGCTCCCGTTGGCCATGGTGCAACGGCAAATCCAGCGTGTTCCTTCCAGGCCCGTAGCGATGAGGTCTACCCGGCCCAGACCTCGTCATTCTTTTAGATCTTAAAAAATAAAATTGGTAACGAAATACTGTACAACAAAAGGTATCGGTGGTTCAGTATTCGGTCATTGTTAAAGGCACCCAGTGCAACTTTCGAGGCTTAAAAATAAACATTCAATTTCTAGTCTTTTTTACACGTAGTAAGTTTCAATAACTCCATACCATTACATACCGACATTCAAGCAGCAAAGATGAGACGTCGTTGTGTGGTGAGAACTGATAGAAAATCGATAACAACAACAATGCCGCCATTTTCTTTATTTTTTGTAACCTACAATAAATAAAGCAGGCTTCCAGTCAATGGAAAAATGGCTTCTCCCCACCGGCGATTGTTGTTGTTTACGATTTTCTATCAGTTCTCATCACAGCGACGTCTCATCTTTGCTCCTTGAATGTCGATATGTAATGGTATGGAGTTATTGAAACTTACTAAGTGTAAAAAAGACTAGAAATTGAATGTTTATTTTTCATTGAATGTTTACATAAAGTTGCACTGGGTGCCTTTAAAGGGTAATTCCGGTGTAAAATGGATTTGGGGTATGTTTTGTATGATAACGAGTTGAAACGTTCGTTTTGGAGCACAAAAAATGCATATAGACGCTTTCTTGAGTTGGCTGATCTAGCCGATTCTATCAAAACGCTATAAACTTGGAACAATGGGGGCACTGGTTATGGTAAAAACGAAATCGCTATTTTAAACCACTTAAAAGGCAAAAAGTAGCACGACACTTTTTTGGTAGTATAATAAGGGTCTTAACATATAAAACGAGGCATTGAGAACTTTGCAAGTGTACAGATTGTTTATTAAAAAGGAATTTTTATACACACAATACCATCAGTAGATCACCCGTCGACGCTATTTTGTTTTTAAGACTCAATAAGTAGATTGGCGAACACAGAGCTTGCGTGTTGGCTGACGGATGTCACAATCTCCGTGTTCGTCAATCAACCGAGAATAAACGGTCAAGTGAGTTCCAGGACCAACGAGACGATGGCGGTCTGTCCCGTGAATATTAGCCCCTAGCAGGTGCTCGTTAACCACTTTGGTGACGGTGTAACGACAGACGGCTGCAGAGAGGAGGTGCGGCAGTCCTCATCACAACACATTCCATGTAATGAGGTGACTCAGCAGAGGGGTTGAGAGCACTGAACAGAGGAGAGGAGGATGATCACCTCCTAGGGCGGGTATAGCCCCACCTCCCCCAGCACCCCCACCTCCTCAAGGACACTTGAAGGGGTGCTGGCAGAGTCTGTCCACTTTGTAGAGAGGCTCCACAGTTCGTGAACTTATCGCCTCGAGCACTCGGCCCTCATCAACATTCATATCTTTTTGTTTTAGGTTATGATTAAATTCTAGTAACTTGATGTGTTTTTAAAAAACAACAAACTTAAGAATTCCCAAAGAACATTGTATTTCTGAGTAAACAGATTAAAAATGTTCCCCTTATAAACACATAAATTCCTATTAACAGAACCGGCTCTTGGATATCCACTCCATCTTTCTGCCCTAAAAAGAGCCAGATTTATTTTCTACTTACTTTGGTTCCAGCAGACCGGGTCTTTTATTTTTTTGCCTTTATATTGTTCTAATTCGGCTTTGGTTTTGTTCTCTCGACCGGAATCTAAGGCCGTTTGTGGACCATGGCAGCTCTGTTAATTAAAGTTCTTCTGCAGAAACAAACAAGCCAATGTTGTGCTGAGGATTTCAACACGCTTTGGTACTGAAACATTAGGTGGCACTCAGCTCCACTCCGGAAACCCTGACCCGTCTCTCGTTATCGTTTCCACGCTGTCCGTGAAGCTGGCTTTGATGTGTAAAGTACCGTATTTCCACATCTGTCAGAGCTTTTTCGTCAATATCTAACCAAGTTTTCAAAGAGACTATCGCACACTACTCAGTGTACTTGTATGACAGACGTTATGCCAAAAGCATGTGGTTGCACTTTCAATGAAAGAAAGTTTGTGCGAGTGTCAGTGTCTGTGTGTGGCGTGTTCTGAAAGTGATGGTTGTATAATAGACAGCTTCACTGAGCGTGGCTTCCTCACTCTGTTCATCTCTTGGTCAAAGAGGTGAACCACACTCATCAAGAATGAAGGGTACGTACAAAGTATAAAGACCTGGATGAACTCTAACCAAATTCTCTTCTACCGTCTAATTATGAAAGTTCAATCTAATTATTCGAGACATATCAAGTGTCTGTTCCTCCCAATTGTTGACAGCACATACTGTGTAATACTCTGACACACACACACACACACACACACACACACAGTGATACACCATGACGGATGTAACACCACAACACGTTTCTTTAATGCTCATGCCTCCATGAGAGTAACGTGTGGATCTGTAGCTAATGCTAACGCAGGTGCCCAGTGACCCGTGACAGCTCAGACCCACCTCTGTGGAGGGGAGGCCTTCCGATCTCCGTACGCTCTGAGAGTTCAGAGGACACGGCCTCAGCTGTCAGCACACCGGCGGCGTGTGTGGACCGCCAGCGGTCGGCAGGAAGTGTGCATTAGGACGGAGTTAGCGTTAGCAGACTGAGTAGCATTAGCACGTGCTCCAATGACGGCGCAGCCTCCCCGCTTTGATTAAGCGGCGTCGCAACAGTCACCTTTATCTCCTCTTCCTCCCAGTGATGGCTATCTGGCTGTCAGAGAACAATGAGATGGGGAGGACAGTGTGTGTGTGTGTGTGTGTGTGTGTGTGTGTGTGTGTGTGTGTGTGTGTGTGTGTGTGTGTGTGTGTGTGTGTGTGTGTGTGTGTGTGTGTGTGTGTGTGTGTGTGTGTGAGACTAAACTCAGAGAGCGAGAGCAAAAGAGACAGAGATAGGGCAAGATAGAAAGTGACTTAGAGAAGGGCAGAATCGACCTTAGGAAAGTCTTTGCATGATTAATGGCACAATTGACTCAGTCATTAACATCTATGCACATAGATGTTTTAAGAAAAGATACAGGGGAGACCTGTACTGGAGGTATATGGATTTGCTTGCCTTTGTGTGTGTGTGTGTGTGTGAAACCTCTGCGTCCTCACACACCCTTTATGCGTACCGTTGATATCGAGCATGACGCAGAGTCTAATTAATTGACTCATACATATGCAGCTTACCGCAATTACTTTGCATAAGTATAGCAAAATATTAAAACGTCAAATCAGCGCAAAAACAGTTCCCTCAGCTCTTGTTTATTTTGATTGCTGCTTCCCTTGATTTAATCCATAAACACGTGCACAATACAGAGGATGTTATGAATAGTGAAAGTGTGAATGGACATGAAGTGCTGCAGAAACAGAAATCGTAACACGGGGTGATTCCTACTGATGTTTGTCAGCGTTGATCCTGTTCTCCTGATCCGTGTCTCGTCATATCAGTAATTTCTCTTTAAGGAAGCGCAGAGAGCATCTCAATGTCACATCACAGGCACAAACATTAGACTGAAGGAATCTCTTGTAGTGCAGGCGCATAGAATTGACACCGGTATCGTCTTCTGGACCAACCATGGGACTGTTTACATCCAGTGGGAGGCCGACCGTTTAGAAGGAGATTCTATATATTTAAAACCATAAGCTTGCGGTGCTCATAAACGCACCGCAATAATTATATTTCAAAACCCTGGGAGCACTCCGAAAAGACAACCCAGGGCAGAGAAACCCGAGCCCGGAGTCAAGGTCACCACGACAACACCCTTCCCCCAACAACCCAGAACAGCAAACAGCGCAAAGATGGAGGAAAAGGTGCTTATCCCCTCTGTTTCCATAGGCCGGTCTCCTGTGCGGAGCTCCTGTTATTCCCTCCAATCTATAGATCAGTAGGGGTCAATGTTCCCAGCTCCGTCCCCAGGAACTCCACCGTGTACTCAGTCCCTGTGATGACAACAGGAGGGTCCTGAGGGGGGCCAGCCATAAAAAGGGCATAAAAGGAAACGTTGAAAGCTGACAGTTTTTAATGGGGACGTCATTGCAGAGACACGTCCTTAGGATTCAGTGTTAACCTTTCTTCCGTGACAGGGAAGGTCTTGTTCACTGATATACGTGACGCAAGACGGGCTTTGACAGGGAGGAAATGACCCACAAGAGGCCGAAGGGAGGACGTTTTGAAGGGGCGGCGGCGGCTGGTGCATCATGTGTGTCCATCTGAGATGGAGTCTCCAAGGAGCAGCAGCCATGATACGAGAACCCTTAAATCTGGACACACGTCCTCCATCATCTCAAAAGGGAATAAGTTCAGGTTCATCATCTACAAGAGTTCACTGTCATTTGTTGTGCAATCTTGTGTTCACAGCATACAAGAGGCGATACAAGGAAAACTCCCAAAAATGACTTAATTGAAATTTATTTTTACAATTTACATTTACCAGAACGACTTGCATACAGATGCAGGTTCGATGCAGGGAGAAGTCAGGTGCCTTGTGGCTTGAGAATACACAAACGGTCCAAGCAGCCATCGGGCATGGAACCAAGCAGCCATCGGGCATGGAACCAAGCACCCCGAGCCCCTCAGCCGACCCGAGTGTTGGTTAGTACCGTCTGCATCTCTAACGCCTGTGAAGATATGCTGGTATCTGAGAGATCCAAGTCCCAGGAGGTGGAGTCACAGTCCCCAGCCCCCACAGCCTTTTAGAGTTTAATCATCTCAACTCCAGCTATCTGATCACAGCCTCTGTTTGGGACTTTATGAGAGCCAGAGAGAAAATACAAATGCTGGAACAAAGTAGGAGGAATAGCTTGGGAATATACTTGAAAAGTATGAAATAGCTTTAAATATATTTTTTTGTTCTTCGTTCTAGATAGAAGGACCATGGTGTGTATTCAATATATTCTCACTTGCTTAACTCATTGTTCCTTACATCTAAAAACTGGTTACCTTGAAATTGCCAGACCGAGACAGAGAAAGAGTCAAAGACAGGCAGACAGAAAGGTTGCGTCATAGGCTGAGAGACACAGAGATAGAGAGAGAGAGACAGAGAGAGAGAGACAGAGAGAGAGAGACAGAGAGAGAGAGACAGAGACAGAGACAGAGACAGAGAGAGAGAGAGAGAGAGAGAGAGATTGAGGGAGACAGAGACAGAGAGCGAGAGCGAGAGCGAGTTAGATACACCGACAGAAAGAGACTTGAGAGAAAGCACAGCTAACAATACGCCATGCGAGAGCGTAAAGTAGGCTATCACTGTATGGGTGGAATAGTGTCAGTGTCAGAGTCAAGAGAAAGGCCACTGGCTGTAAGTGTAATCCTCAGGGGGTCAGAAGACAGGGCTTATCACACCCCCCCATCACAACTGTACTGGCTATAAAAGCTCCTTTCATTCTGAAGGCATCAGAAATACATCCAACCATGGCAACACTGTAATGGATTCTGACACTGGTGATAACAAAGATACATCTGTGATTTAAAAGACGGAAATACATTTTATGCTTTGAAAGGAATGGAGGCTTTGAAAGGGAGATATATATATCGTCATGACCACCACCCTGGCATTATGTTGCAACATTCGGCTGCAGGATTTAGCTTTTGGGTCATATGTGAAAATCATCCTACTTAACAATACATGCTTATGATTTGCCATTGGCTCGTCCCTCACAATGAAAATACACACTTTTGTGTTTCAATGATCCTTAAATGATGCCATCCTTATTGTAAACTTGCATATAAAGGGGTTAGAGGCTGGCGTTTGTTGCACCTCCGACTGGAGGTGCCTGAAAAGGCCCCAGTGATGGGCCCAGATGACCCCCAGTCAGGCCCACGCAACACAGGGGGCGGTAGGGTTAACTACTGCAGCACTGCTCCTCGTGGTCTCTGACTCCCGAGATTATCCGCTAGTTGTTCAATTGAGAAGTAGAACATGAAAGACGATATAAAATGAGTTCTCTGACAAAGCAATATCCAAAAAACATTCCCTCCCTCCCTCCCTCCCTCCCTCCCTCCCTCCCTCTCATCACCCCCCCCCCTACCCGGGTACCACCCCCACCATCTCGAGCAGAGCCCCGCCCGTGTCTGATGTCATGCACGGCGGGGTGTGAAATGGGTACCAAATAATAGATATACCGAAATAAGTAAATTACTATTAAATAGATGACAAAGTCACAAAGAAAAAGTGCTTTATCCTACACCAGGCGTAATTCTCTGTGTCTGTTTTTCGGTATTTATTGTATTTATACGTTGACAGTTTAGGCCTAATGGCTATACAGAGCCGTCACATTATTCGCTCGCCGCGGGCCTGGGAAACCCACTGAGCCGGAAAGAACAGGTTTTTGATTTGGAATAAACGTGACAAAAGTTGGGTAAGGAAATGATATGTCGGCGACATGATCCGCTTTCAGATTTAGTTTGAGGCATGTTTACCATAAGGAAGTTACAGCGGGGGGTATAAATAATGTGTCAACAGTAGAGCAATAGAACCATTATAAATAAAACATCATCTTGGGAGAACCTTGAGGGTATCAAATCCAATCTATATGTGCTGTCACAATTGCATCATTGTCTTCAAGGTATTCATTGATTTCTAACCCCCCAACCTCCCCATTTGTAAACCACACACAGAAAGACACACTATTTGTACACCTAACACGCACCAAGTACAAACCCATATCTACCAACCCTGTGGCCAAGGCAATGTTTTGGACGAAAACATTTCTAATTTAATTCCAGACAGTACCATGTTTACCTCATCTCGGCCTGAAAGTAGTCAACAGAATAGCAGACAGTTGAGTCCTCTCTGAGTTGTATGTGTATTCAACCGACACAAACTAAATTAATCGCTAAAATGTTTCTTTGCTCAGGGCTCCGGCTGGCCTCGAAGTCCTCCTTCGAAACACATCAGGGGTGGCCAAAAACAAAATATTTACCAAGGAACAACTTATCACACATCAGTTAACTCATGCACCTTGAATAATGTTGCTCACTTTCTCACCGTGGTACCATTGTTGCAATAGCACTCAGTGGCCTCCCTGTGGGTACTCCCTTTCACCAACCGAACAAGAGTTCTCTCCCTTCCAACTCCATTTCATTAAGGACTCCAGTCCGTCACCACACGCGGCCTTACAAAGGTCGTGGCTCTCCGTCGTTCCATCAAACCGAAGCGACGTGTTTAATGAGGACGAGGACGGTGTGCTCGTCGCGTGTGAACTGAAGCCACTGAAGGTACAAATATATGTCTGTTGCGTGTTTGCTGTTGTTGTTGTTGTTCACCGGGAGAGGAGGGGCTAGGCGACGGGACACCTCTGTTTACCGCAGGCATGTCAAAGTGATTGCGAAAGCCATTAAACGTTCTCCCCACGCAGACAGCTGCCCGGGGTCGTCCATCACCCCGGCCCACCAGAGATGGCTGGAACGATTCGGGGAACAGGAGGAGATGCAAACGTGCCGAGGGAAGTCGAGTGCACGACTTGATGAAACATTTCCTGGGCAATTACCCCCGGGTTCAGACAGCTTCTCATTGGCAGTTGGTGAAAACGTCTCACTTCATTTTTTTTTTTCCCTGTAATAGCTCGGCAGTTCGGCAAAATGAATTATTTCTCAAAGTTTAGTTGTGTGAAAGGGGATGGGAACATAGGGGTGCTAACAGAGAGGTGAGGGCCTCCCTGGAGCAGGCGGTACCTGTGTGCCGATGACGTTCTCTTTAATAAAGTATCCGATGTAATGATGCTTGTTAGTGTTTTTTTTGGAACTTGCCTCTCCATGAAGGATACCCACATGCAAGAAGACCTTCTTGGTGGCAGAAAGACAACAGCACCCCAAAACCCATCTCTCCTCGCTAGCTCTCTCTTGCACACTGCATACTCTTCCTTCCTTCCTTCCTTCCTTCCTTCCTTCCTTCCTTCCTTCCTTCCTTCCTTCCTTCCTTCCTTCCTTCCTTCCTTCCTTCCTTCCTTCCTTCCTTCCTTCCTTCCTTCCTTCCTTCCTTCCACACACACACACACCTCTGCATTCACCTTTCAAGGATGACGTCCATCCACACCGCCACACCCAAGCTGACCACTTCCTGGGGGGGTAACCCACCTGACCTTTACCCTCCATTCTAGACCCTCGCCTCACTCCTGACCCTCGCTTCCCCTGCCTCAGAGAAGCGAGGGCCTGGGGGCTTGCTCCCCACTCAGCCCATGGTTCCAGGCGCAGCCATCAATCACTGTCCGTCCTCCGTTTAAATACCGAGCCCCGGGTCCATCACGGACGGACCCGGTCGCCCAGCGGTGAGGCACGCTGAGGAGATTCCTGGACGCCGGCTCGGGCAGAAGAGACGGGTTTACTCTTCATTAAGAAGAGGAAACATCACCCGCTCTTACCGAGGGCCTTTCTTTTAAAAACCACAAATTGTCCATCTATAGACCAGGCAGGGGCATATGAAGGCCATTAGTTTTGGGGGTATTATTGTGGTTTAAAGATGAACCCTATGATGTGAGGGCTTTGTTGTGGAGAGCTGTACGAGTGGAGCTGTGCTTTTGGAGACGCAGCAGTTCCTCCATTCAACTTTAAAGTTTTAATTGGCCCGCCGTGCAGCCATTTTGAACCCGTTTTGGGTTGTTTATGTCGAGAGGTTTCTGAATATCGGATGAGCAAAGCATCCTTGTATCCGATCCCTCATTAAAATTCTTGAAAGGATGACATTTTGCGCCTACAAAACCAAATGAAGCAAGCGTGCAATCCTTACCAGAACGCGGATCTAGTGTGACAGGACGTGGACGGCCTGGACAGACGGCCCGCCACTTGCAGGCCACTTAGCTTCTGAACCCGCTCAAGGTCAAGGTAAACTTCTTATACAGCTCAAGGTCATGGTTAACTTCTTAACCCGCTCAAGATCATAGTTAACCACTTAACCTCCTCAAGGTCATGGTTAGATTCTTAAACAGTTCAAGGTTATGGTAAACTTCTTAAACAGCTCAAGGTCATGGTCAACCTCTTAACCTCCTCAAGGTCATGGTTAACCTCTTAACCTCCTCAAGGTCATGGTTAGATTCTTAAACAGCTCTAGGTCATGGCTAACTTCTTAAACAGCTCAAGGTTATGGTTAACTTCTTAACCTGCTCAAAGTAATGTAATGTATGTGCAGTGGTGGGATTGAAGGCTTACCAAAAGGTGATCTGTTCTAATTGAAGGCCTTCATGCCGTCCCCACCCAGTGGATATCAGCTACCCTGCACATTAAATACCATTTCCTTTTGGACCATCAGGGAGTGTATGTTTGCACCAATGAGATTCCAAATAGGAAAGAATGAAGCAAAGTAACTCCATCATTGGTTGACTGTATAAAACAAATCAAAAGGTGCACAGTCAACAGAGAGGTCATTACCTGGGTGAAGAAACTCAAAGCAGTCCAGAGTAGCGTGGAGGGAAGCGGGAGGTGAATGATGAGGTCGGTCCATTTGTTTGAGTGCAGAAGATGATCAGTAAGAAGGCATAGTGATGTGACACTATAATATAAGTGTACAAGAATTTACCCCTGATTACCTTGGTCAACGCAGTTGTAAGAATTAAAGTGGCAATCCCCAAAGATTTCTGTTACGTTCACATCGGGGACACCTCCTGCTCTTAGCGGTAATTGTTCCGATTGATCCAAGCGGTTTAACCAACAACGTTCAGGGCATTCTTCATACTGCAAACGTAAGGGATCGCATCAGTGGAACACAGGATCAATCAATACCATGACACCTCATTCAGCAATAGGGACTTGAGGAACAGTTTAACAATGGCATAGTAATAATTTAGCCTTAACCCTTAACCAATAGCCCAAATCCTATGCTAATGCTATATAATAATGCTTATTACTGATTCATTAATGTTTAATTAACATGAACCCTTATTGTTAAGTATTTCCAGTGATGTTTATACCGATTCTTATGAATTGTCAACTTCAATATGTACATGGAGGTTATGTTACGCTTATGATCTCAAACAGATATTCAAACTTGGTTCTTCATTGACATTGACCGTATACGTCTATGAACACTGAGAAAGGCGATAAAACAAAACATAAATGATTGGTTTTCACGTGACTTCCGCATGAACAATACAATGCAATCATAATGACCCAGTTCCATTCTTTCCTGTCGTTTCTCCCAACCTTTGAATGTGCATTGATTTTCTTTATCGTCATGGGATGTCGATGGTGGCGGATGATGAATGAGCCCCGCCGTCCTTCCACAGGCCAACGCCTCTGCCGCGGCTGAGCACAGGCTGCCGCTCGGTGGGGCTCGGAGGCCGACAGCACCCTAACACTGTGTGTGTGTGTGTGTGTGTGTGTGTGTGTGTGTGTGTGTGTGTGTGTGTGTGTGTGTGTGTCTTTGTATCTGTGTGTGTCTTTGTATCTATGTGTGGGCGCGTGTGTCCTGTGTGTGTGTGTGTGTGTGTGTGTGTGTGTGTGTGTGTGTGTGTGTGTGTCTTTGTATCTGTGTGTGTCTTTGTATCTATGTGTGGGCGCGTGTGTCCTGTGTGTGTGTGTGTGTGTGTGTGTGTGTCCTGTGTGTGTGTGTGTGTGTGTGTGTGTGTGTGTGTGTGTGTGTGTGTGTGTGTGTGTGTGTGTGTGTGTGTGTGTCACTGTAAAGCATTATAGATTAATGGCACAAGACTGAAGGAGCTAGCATGTGCAGTATACACAAACAGACCGACCACAAATATATCCAGCTACAGTAACTACAGTGAGTACCGAGCGTTAAATCCTCACAGCCTTTGATGCATTGCATCCCTATTGACCAAGACAAGGTTTATTCAAACCAGAGGGAATCAATACACGTGGTGCATCAGAACGAAAGATGGATAGTCAAATACCAGCCCAGCCTGAAAACAGTTGAAAATATATTGTTTTTCTCCCCAGGTGAAACAAGGATAAAATCCAGTCCATAATTCTCTACTCCGTCTTTCCACTTTCCTCGCGTCGGCGTTAAACCGCGATCAACTCGCAGTGCAAACACCGACCCCACGTTAGTGATGTCCTCCACCTCTTCCTCCACCAACACCACTCGCTACGTCTCTTTGAGGGGGGTGGTGGTGGCCGGGGTCACGTGACCTTGTTTACGACCCAGGCCCGGGGGGGGGGGGGGGGGTCTCTGAAGGCCCGCCCCTCCTCCGCGGGCCTTCCTCCACTGTTCCCAGTTTGACGCCTGGGATGAGAAATAACTCTATACCATTACACCTTGTGCTGCCCTTAACCCCCCCCGGCACACACACACACACACACACACACACACACACACACACACACACACACACACACACACACACACACACACACACACACACACACACACACACACACACACACACACACACACACACACACACACACACACACACACACCCTTGGCTCTTTAATCCTCCCGTCCTATAAATCCGGAGATGATCCCATCTGGGATTCCTGGAGCAACACGGCGTGCACAACACAGTCGTTGGAGAACACCACCGCCGCTCGGCTGAGCCTCGCTTTAATAAAGGCGGGCGAGGACCCTCAGAAGCAGCTGTTAAACCCCACGGCCCAGGAGTCCCAGGAGGGAATGTCAGAACCTATCTCGGAGGGGGAAATGCTAATTTGAAAGAGCACGGCTTTTTTTGAAGAGCGTATTGTGATAGTTGAAAAATGATGTAATAATTTTTTGCAGAGCTCCCGTAGTTCAACACTACAATCCCCGAATCACCCCGTAACCTAGAGGGCAAAAAAAGCTGTGTAAATGTGTGTGGTTGGTGTGTGTGTGGTTGGTGTGTGTGTGTGTGTGGTTGGTGTGTGTGTGTGTGTGGTTGTGTGGTGTGTTTGGTGTGTGGTTGTGTGGTGTGTTTGGTGTGTGGTTGTGTGGTGTGTTTGGTGTGTGGTTGTGTGGTGTGTTTGGTGTGTGTGTGGTGTGTTTGGTGTGTGTGTGTGTGTGTTTGGTGTGTGGTGTGTGGTGTGTGTGTTTGGTGTGTGTGTTTGGTGTGTGGTGTGTGTGTGTGTGTGTGTGTGTGTGTGTGTGTGTGTGTGTGTGTGTGTGTGTGTGTGTGTGTGTGTGTGTGTGTGTGTGTGTGTGTTGTGCTCGCCGTGGGGGTGGCTTCAAAAAAAACCGATGGTTGCCATAGCGACAGGGAGGCAGAGCATTATGGGTGAAACGGCGGCTCGGGGAGACATCAGGCGTGTTTGTGTAGTTATTGTTTCAATATGTTCCTCTCCTCCTCCTCCTCCTCCTCCTCCTCCTCCTCCTCCACCTCCACCTCCACCCCCAGAGACAAATTACCTACATGCCACCATTGTTATCATTCCACATTTTGCACGCCAATCGACCACCTCCGAGCCGCGGTGCACTGTCAATATTTGAGTCGGACAACGCGCGTCTCCCCACGCTCCCCGTTAACCATATTTATTGATGCGATCCCACACCCTCACCCGCACCAATATCCTGTTCAGCGCAGAGCGAGGCTGAACCGCTGTGTGTCACGGACGAGTGGAGGAGGGAGTAGGAGCACCGGCAGCGCGGCTCGTACCGTACGACTGGATGCCGATAGCCCACCCAACTCCCCTACACACACACACACACACCTCTCTACACACCCGCTTCCCCTACACACTCACACACCACACCTACGCACCCACATCCCCAACACACCCAATATGTCCCGCACACCCTCCCACCCTGGCTGGGTCCCGCCCCCTGCGGTTTCTCTGCCTCAGTGTGTGCTGGTGATTATGCTGCTCACTATTTGAATGCTTGGGTAGAAGTTTGCCTCTGATGATTTACTCCACAAGGTCATGATGTACAGACCGTCCTGTGCCCGGAATAAACCCAAAGCTGGAACATTGATATGTTTCGGTAAGAGTTCGCTTCTGGGAGGAATAAATCAAGGGATTGATTTTTTGTTTTTATCAACAAACATCATTATTATAATTATTAATGATTATTTGTTTTTGCAAATATTATTTCTGCTATTATTCTAATATATGAGTGACATGCAATTTATAAACTTAATAAGTAATCAACCCAAAGGGCAAACTAATGTTCAAAATCCCTTCTGAGCCAAGAATCTTTTAGCTTTTAACAACATGCAAGGATAAACAAACAATGTACACACATTCAGGCATGCATGTACAAGCACACACAAGCAAACATTCACTGGCAAACACTCACACACTCGTACAAACGCAGCTCCAGGCAGCAGCCAATGGGCGCGTCCTCCATTTGTTCGTCTGCTAAAGTAAGACCACGACGTGGCCATTCGGTCTAATTAAGGGATTAGATACACTTGCTTGGCCTTGGAGAAAAGCTCCATTTATTTTCCTTATTGGATTTTCCTTTGGTTTGCTTCTGTTTTATTCAATCGCGCGCTGCAGTTTGTATTCATTATGGGGTGGAGGAAGCCGCAGAAGTCACGGGGCAGGGAGCTGAAGAGAGAGGCCATGCAGGGCTGGAGTATGCATCAGCATGGAGGGGAAGGCCTGGGCTCGTGTTTCAGCGGTCAGCTCTGATCTCGCTGAGACTGAAATGTCCCACCGCCAGACAGTGCTGAAAATAGTCTTTGCGAGGTCATCCTCTGCCAAGTAGTGCTTGCAAACGTTTGCCCTAGTGATCCGACCTGGTGTGGTGGCTCCTGTCCCAACGAATGCAGTCGACCACTTATAAAAAAAGGATTGTGTTACGCAATTAGTCCAACCTCAAGGCAGAGATTATTAATTTGTGCAATCAGCGTTTGTGTACTGTACTGTGTGTCTCTGGTGCATTATCTTCTCCATAAAGCCAAGTGTTTGCAATTATAAGAATTCACTTATCGTCTTCATAATAAATACTATGATGCACCGGCTGGGGCGGAAATCTACTTTACAGAGGCATGGAGGACACGATATGAAAACATGCAGAAAGATGGCTTCTTATAACAAGCCTTTACTTCGCTTCGACAGACAAGAAGTGAGAGGAATATGGCAGAGAGAGAGAGAGAGAGAGAGAGAGAGAGAGAGAGAGAGAGAGAGAGAGAGAGAGAGAGAGAGAGAGAGAGAGAGAGAGAGAGAGAGAGAGAGAGAGAGAGAGAGAGAGAGAGAGAGAGAGAGAGAGAGAGAGAGAGAAGGAGTCTGTGGTCTCTGAGCTCTAGGGTCTCAACGAGAGATTTCCGCAGGGGGGCTGCGGGCCAGACCGTGGCGGCTGGCTGATATTCAGCCCCCCTGCATTAATGTGTCTTCTTTGTGCTTCGACCCCAGAGAGCGCAGCCAGTGTCTGGGTTTGAATGTCAGCTTCCCGGGAAAAAGGAGGTCCCTCCGGTGTCTGGGAAGGACACAGTCTGAATGGGAGCTGCCAGGAGACGAGTGCAAACAAGCTGGGAGAACCAGAGGTGGAGACGAGCAGTAGCCCTGGCAGCAGCGTGTCGCTTACCCGACAACTTTATCCAAAACAACTCTCAGGGAACATAAATACAGGACCATGAAGTTTGCAGCACCAGGATTGGTTAGGAGGACCAATCCTGCAGTCACTGAGAACGAACCCTGTGCCTTTTGGCTGGGGTTCACAAACCCTGACCACTGGCCCGTCCCCTGCCCCCGTTAAGAAACAGCCGTTGCATTGCTTCAAACCTTTTAAAGTGCTTTTTTCTTAAATAAGCCAAGATGAATCGGTGTGCACGGCTTTCATTTCATTTACCTCAGGCTTTGAGGTCTGGAAACCGTTGTCGGGAAATTTTTGCGCGGGACAAATGCGATCGTAGCGGAGGCGATGAGGATGATGATTAAGGGATTGTCAGGAGAAGGAAGTCGCAAACTTGCAGAAGAGGCAGGCAGCTGTCATTGTTCATTATCACAAAACCGTTCCAGTTACAAAGCAAATGCAGTACAATAAGCTCTGCCAAATCTTATTAGACCACAGAAATTCCGTCGGAAAAAAATCTGAAATACAGATGAGTTGGCACCGAAACGTTTTCCCTCCTCTATGCTTCCGTCTGAGGGGATGTTGAGTTCCACAAAGGAGACGCTGCCTGCCCCCAAAGTGGACGCATATAGACTTTGTGATAAGAGTGCTTCATATACAAAAATGAGCATTGCTTTGGAAACTCTTTGCAAAAGTTCAATGAACACATTCCACATCAGAAGATAACTCCATCGAGAATCACATTCCTGTTCAGGCAAATACCCATTTTTGTGATTTGTGACATTGAATCTGCATCTTGGCACCCCGACGATGAACTACATTCAATTTCATACGTTAGAGATTTAAAACAAATTTATTACAATTAATGTCTAAGGTCCGTGACAACATCCAATAACTTGGCTTGATGCTCTTTTTCTAAGAATCATCTTCACTCTCACTCACCGTCCCTCTCTGGATGTATTTTGTTTTTACAAAATAAACTAGTATTGCTGCTGAATTATTCAAATGGAACTCAGTGACTCAGTGATGTATGAAGGTAGAGAGTTGCAATTAGCAGTGCTGTTTACCCCCACCGCCCACGCCCTCCGTCTGACTTCCACTTGTCTCCGCTAAACCTGCTTTTCAACACATTAGTATTACCTTGCAGTTCGTGAGAGCCGGGCATTACGTGGCAAGGAAAGAGCCTGCTTCTAATGTCTCCCAGAAAGGTTAGTATTCTTATAGCCGGCCAAGAGTTCCTGGGCCGAGCCCGATACTAATTTAAACACGCTGTCCTCGTCTGCCTCATGCGCCTTCATCTCGTCTTTATAACACCCCGATCTTCCTAGCCCTCCGTGCGAGAGTCACAGAAGATTCATATCCCAAACCTCATAACTGCCACCCTTAAAAATAAACTTGTGTAATTTGAACCGGCTCCTCTCACCTCCTGTGAGGGGCTTTACTCACGAAGAGGAAGCAGGTGGACAACGCCCCCGTTACAGAATGACAAACTCTCGTCAAGACGCTTTCAAAGTCTGCATCCGACCGACGGCATGTTGGAAGTGATCCTCGCTACTTCCGCAGCGGGAAAGCTGAAACCAAAACGCCTCAACGTCTCCTCTGTTCTGTTGCAAACATAACTTTCACATCACCCGTCCCTCTGTTATCTGTAAAAAACGAGGGTCGATGACTTCATAACCTGCCGTTCTCGAACGGTATACTCCGATAAAGAACAGCAAGAGGGAGCGAGAGAACCATGTGAAGGGAAGCGGAGCACAATAGGAGTGTTGTGGATCACCCCCCAGATTTCGTTTCAGCAAACCAGGGTCTGCCCATGATGGCTTTTGTTCCCCAGACTCGTAACAGGCAGGGTTTGTTGTGGTTTGTCTGTTGCTCAGAGATGTATTATCCTTCTGCTTCTGATTCCGCCGGGACGCACGCTAGCAAAAGATCTGCGGAGGCGATGAGGTCATCGAGAGGAGACCAACAAAACAATTAAACAGAAGGCAACGCAAGGAGAAAAGCCTCAATGCTAGCGTGGAGTCAGTTGGGTTCCCTTCCCTCTGTGTTTGCGAAGCGTTTATATAACGTTGGTGGTAACCCTGAATTCCCCCACACAGATTAATTAATCAGCCTTTCACAAATCCTTCATGGCGTTTCATTTTCTACATTGGTTTTTCTACAATTTCAAATAATTAGGCTTCCATTTAGAAAAACAACAACATATCATCGTGTAATTGACTTCCAATTACAATGCATCAATCACAATTGTGAGGAAGCCAGTGAACCGACGAATGATCAAGGGCCGAGACGGCGGTAGGACCAATCAGCCGCCCGGTCACCGGCCGCAATTTACTCCAGACTTAATTTGTGTCGTCTGGACTCATTGATTTTCTTCCATGCAAACTCTTTGCAATGCATGGGCCCAAACAGATGTTTAATAACATTGTGCTATACACGGGAGTATACAATGTGATGAATAATTTAAACGTACACAAATACAAGTGTTTTTACACCAAACGCCCTCTTGCCGTCTGCAAGTCCCTCTTGCTGAAGCAGAGCGTTACAGAGCAGCCCCTCTCGTACATCTCCATGCTTCAGTGTGAGCCACTCCTGCCTTAAGTGAATGCACCCAAACCAATTCCAGACCTTGGAGGGGCCTTTTCTGGGCCACTTTACATGACCAAGTGGGAGGGTTATTAATGTTCCGACATGAGAGGCCCGTGTCTCGGACAAGACGGCTTCTTCTGCCTCTGTCAGATACAAGACTGGCTCTTCCCAACTCGTATTTGATTGTGAAATAAGTTGGTTGAATATCACGTCATTGTTTCGGCGTCGCGTTCTCTCACGCTCTCCAGTTAAAAACCTACAGCGACGTATGTTCAAAAGTACATCCAAGGTCATTAGGTGATTATGAACAGGAATATCAAGTTAATCGTCATAATAGATAGAAAATAATGAAAATAATTTCCTGTGCATCACAGAAGTCGATAGTTCTCCCAAATAAAATTCATCAGTGTCCACGGGTTATGATTCATATCTTGGAGATTACATTAATTTAAAATTCAAGGCATCTTGGATTAAATATTGAAACTGATCGACGCAAAAACTAAAATAAATCAACAACTAAAGGTTGCCCACAAGAAGATGCGCCACAAAACATTGAGAAACATGCAAAGATCTGTGATTCCTAGGTGGTGGAAGCCTTCATCTGGTAATATGGAGCAGAACTATGACCAGAGGGTATTTCTTGACCCTTCACTGCCCCCGTTGGTTTATACAGTGCTTAGCATATTTTCACATTACCTTGAATCTTTTTTTCCCCATAATTTGCCCAGAGCACCATACAAAAGTCCATCGGGTAACTATCAGCTTCTTCTGGTAACTAGCCCTTGGAGGGACAGGGCTGGGATACAAATACAGTGCAAAAAACATCTTAGTCAAGTGATTGCTGATTGTTGATATTTTTAATTTTACTTGAAAAAAAAGGAAGAAAGAATTAGAAATTTCGGATAGGAGGTATGAAAAATAGGTTTAAGATACGTATTCATGCGAATCGCCCTTATGCCCAAGTTGCAAGATTTGGAGGTTTATTTGACAGTTCTTACAATTTGAAAGCAAGCAAACCTTGTCATATAAAACAAGAAAAGCAATTAAAATCTTCAACATTGTCTTCAACATTGTGTGTGGAATGTGGAAATCATTTCACACAATTGATGGATAACAGCAGGTAAGCTGTGTGTGTGTGTGTGTGTGTGTGTGTGTGTGTGTGTGTGTGTGTGTGTGTGTGTGTGTGTGTGTCAGGTTTTATAATTGAAAGTGTAAACTAACATTATATAAAGCCACTGGGAGAAATTACTCAACAAATGCAACTTTATCCCAACAACAGCAGTTGGTTTACGATAGTTTAGGTTACCATTTGCTACCGAAGCAGAACCGAATTAACCCGTCCGTAGGGTAAAGAGATGAAGACACAGGGATTAAACCAAGATTAATCATTCTAAACCCGCTGGTGGATATAAAAAAGTTATGTTGATCAGGGACAAGGAGAAACTTCTTTCTTCTTCTACCTGGGAATGACTGAGGAGGACAGTGTGAAAAAGCGTCTAGAGACAGCCTTTAACTGATTGAAAGAAGGAGTTGAAAGTTGCTCTTTGGGTCAAAGCCTGAACAAATGTTCACTTCTACACACCATGCCCAGTATAAACACCCAGGCCACTGCCTTTAGGTCTACTGTACCGATCAACAATGTTTGGTGGTATATTTGGCAAAGCCAAAAAACAACAGTGTGAGCAAAACAGTCTTTTTAAGAAATCCAAGGGTAATCCACACCCTGGATCAAAAGCTAAAAGAAAACAAACCAACATCCCAATACACAATTCTGCAATACATAAAGCCTTCATGACCTTAGCTCAGCAGTGTATCTGACCGTGTGCAGTGACTGTTTGGAACGAGGCTACACGTTTGATCCCTTTGCCCGTTTGAACCCCGCAATCTATTTACGCTGCAGTCCCTCATGCCCTGTTTGAGAGCTTCGGCTCGTCAACGGTCCCTTTATATTTGTTTTATGGGCTTTCATGAGGAGAGGGGTCACAGAAGTTGATCGGAGTGAATGCCATGTGGCGCATAGGACCTCGGGCCGGAATTGGACCAGCATACTGGGTTATAGGGCTGGCTGTTTGACCCACCAGGCAACCGTTAACCGTACCTTTCTTATGACACAGGGGACGCAACAGGGCTGTGGGGGGGGGGGGGGGGGAGGGGGGTATATTATACACACACACACACACACACAGACACACACACACTAACTCATGTCTTGACAAGACTGACGTGTCAGTCGCCGGTTCTATGTCCTCAGATTTCATCCTCAATCAGAGAGGTCTTGGTGTGTCTTAATGGAGGAATCACCCTGCCACTGAGTTCACGGAGACGTCTTAGCAATTGTAAGTCAGTCAAAGGAGGTCGAGTCATGAATCTGGGAGTTTGCACCTCAGCTCTGTTTTGTAGCTTTTCTAGTGCATTTGTGTTTTTGTATGTCAATACCACTGCCCCATTGCATCATGGGTGTCAACACCCATCCCACCACATGAGGTACAAGGAATATTGGCCAACCCGTCGGCTTTCGTAAATAGTTTGCCTGCAGTAAAGTGTTTTGGGATGGAAATGTAATTGAGCAGATGCCATGAGTTTCGGAGGAATGAGATGGGTCGAGCGCTGTATTTATGTATGAGGCGGTTAGATATGACCAAGCATGAAGCGTCTTCCAAAGGCCAGATATTCCCTTCAATAGCTTTACTTAAATAGGTTTGGAAATCTGTCTTTTTTTTGGGGGGTTACAGCGTGATTTCCGAGACCTTTAGCTGGGTTGAAGATAGACAATCATTATACGTTGGACATTGGCATTAGGTTTACATGCTTGGAATTTTTAAAAGGAAGCGATGGGGAAAGAATTTGCCCCTCTAAATAGATATAAAGATAGATATAGATTTAAATTCAAGGCTTTACAGGAGCTCCCAATATGGTTGTTACTCGTGATAAAATAATTTACAAATATTAGGGTGAAAGTCAGCTGACCTCAAATTGAAACCAAAAGCTATGACACTGCAAAACACTGTAAAGTGTTTAATGTGCTGTGGTTATTAATACTCACAATTACCATTAAGAATAACATCCCCAAATGATGTATACCAAATGGATCAAAGAGGACATCAGACACACAATCTGTGTGCGCGTTCGTGCGTGCGTGCGTGTGCGCGGGTGTGTGCGTGCGTGCGTGCACGTGTGCGTGTGTGTGCGTGCGTGTGTGTCAGTAAACAGCGGAGGGGGCTAATCGCCGCTTTGGGCCGTAAACAGCGCGCACTGCTGCACAAAGCCGCCGTGTTCAGCGAGACCGGTAGCCCCGCGCCGGGTTATTTAGTCTGCTGCCAAGGATAAGGAGGCCGGGGCTCCCAGGGGACACCAGGCCAGGGGTCCGGCCCCCGGAGGGGGCCACTAGATCGGGACGGTGAGCCACACATGTTCGGAGAGAACCAGGAACCAGAAGCCGCCTCCTAAAGGGGGGTTGATCCGGCTTTAGAGTTCACTCTTCCCAGAGAAGATCTAATGCTGAGTGAAGGCAGCGGGCCGAGGCTGCACACAGAATCAGGGGATGTTATTGGGGCCCGGGTTTACACCACAAAGTGCCTGGTTGATTAGATATTAGCTTCACCAAACCCAGCCGTAACAGGGGCAGGGAGTGGGAGGAGGGACGGCACGATGTGACAAACGGATGGCTGGCTGCTGGGACACTAGTCTCCTTGAAGGAGCCGATGCGAGGACCCCTTTCTCTTGAAGAGGTGTCCAATGGCTAAATATTACCCTTGGCGACGCCCCAAAGCCATTCACCGGGTATTAATAGCCTTTTAACAACCCCTTTCCCTATCAAGCTTCACTGATGAATTAACTTGATCATTTCATCAACGGTTCAAATAGTCCGACACCGAACCTCAAACCAAACGCCACGGTGTGGTTTGGTGTACAGTATAACATGTACTTCGATGTTAAGGGGCGGAGAGAGGACGTTTTGAGCCCAGTGTGGGGATGCATAAAGGACGGTGTTGAAAGACAGGTTGAGGATGATGGCCGCAGCAGGGATGTGACCTTTTGAAGACAACCGAGACATTAACCCACGGAGCCGGGGATCACGGGAGTGTAGGAGGTGAAGGGGCAGAGGATTAGGTAACAGTGCTGGCATTTTACACACCCCCACCCTCCTTTGCCCTTCCCTGTTGGCTGTCATTCCAACACAGTGAGTGGCAGGGCTTATATTCCCTTGTTAAAGCACTTAGACAAGTATACCCTTCACGTGGAACATAATTGCCGACAATCGTTTAAGGTTTCTGCAGCGAGTAGGGAGTTTAGGGAGTTGATTTGATTGTTTTAACCGTGTCATTACACCGTCAGGACGCAAAGGCTTATAGCAACAGTCTCAGCCCCATAGAAATGGTGACAAACCTTCACATGACAGCCAACACGTGAATGGACAACATGTGGCATTAAAGTACGTCTATATTTGGTCCGTGTACTGCTGCGTTCCCCTCCCACCCCCCACACCAACACCACACACGCCCTGCTGCGTTCCCCACCCACCCCCCACACCAACACCACACACGCCCTGCTGCGTTCCCCACCCCTCCCGCAGCACCCACCACCACCACCACCACCAGCTCTCCGACGGGTGACGGATATCTCCTCCGCCCCAGATGTCGGCAGCCCGTCCGGGTCGGCGCGCGAGCAGCTGCCCCGCCCTCGGGGTAGGAAACGACGGCGTCAGCTCCGTGCTCGATAACTGCTGCTGCCGACAATAACGTCTTCCACACCCCTTCCCCCCCTTCTCCCGTCGTCCTACCCCTGCTCCTACCACGTCCTCACCCCCACACCCATCACTCCCTCCTCTACCTCCTTCCTCAGACCTTCCCTTGTATTTTGTCTGTTTATTTCCCTCCTCCCGTCTGCTTTGTTTTCTCTGTTTGGCTGAGGACGAACAGGCAAGGCCGCTGGGAGTGTGGGGGCTGAGGGGGAGGTAAAGCGGGGAGGGGGGGGGGAAGTGGACGGAGGAACGTAGGGCTGGAACAGCTCAACGACTCGGATTTGTTTGTTTATTTCCTTTCAGATTTGTATTAATGTATTAATGTGTTGTTATTGTTTTTCAGCGTTGTAACGTTGCTTCATGTCACTCGGTCACTCTTCACCAATGCAAATGGGGATATTTCCTCCAGGATCTCTCTAGGTAAAATAAAGGTGGAAGAAGGTGGAATACTGCAAAGACGCATATAATTAATATGTGACGAGCGATAAATGACATGATAAGGGGGTGGAACCAATCAGAACCTCCTGCGTCACGGTCACTCCTAAAGAGAACTAATCCATCTTCAAGACTGGACAGGGAGATCACAATTCGGAGGAAGCGATAATCTGCTGTGTTGATCTACACATCAGCCCCCAACTAACCCCGTCACCCACGCAAAACAAGCAGCATCTTATCTGTTCATGAAGCAATGGCCAACACCTTGATTTTCCATTTTCCGAGCCCATCATAGAACTGGTTAACACTGCAGACCGTCAGAACATTCAGGGCGAAACAGAAACCCATGTGCTCCAATGTTGAACACTGATTCACTCTTTATGAAATTATAAAAAGGAGTTATACTGCTGGGAACACAAACACCTACTTTTATGGAAAATATATTGATTTTAAATAAGCTCACATTGCACTGACACAATATCAGTGCAATGCAATTTGTTTAAAGATGATTTGGTATTTTTTTTTTTCATAACGTGTTATGTTGTTATTCCCAGTACAACTCCACCTTGTGAGAGTGTGTCCAACGGAGTGGAAATTAAATCTATGGGTGAGCGAATTATCGAAACTCATTTTCTCACCATCTAACCCGTGACATCTCGCGGCACAGCCCATTTACCCCCGGCCACCCCTCCTACCCCCCACCCGGCCGGCGGCCACCTCCCACCCCTTCTCCCACAAGAAGCCAATTACGCGCCGAGTGGAAGGCAGCTCACGGCACGGTTACTGCTTCTTTAAATCTTCCCGATATCAAATCTTCAAAGCGACCTGATTTTCGTTGAAAACAAAAAACCTGGACATAGAAACACCGAGTTTGATATATAAAAAATAAAGATTAAACTACCCAGCCAAAAGTTGCCTCCAGGAGCCACTCGGACGCACCGACGCTGTGGTGAACAGCCTCCTGGACTCAGTGGGAGGGGAGAAGTTTGGATCCTCAGTGAGACGATGCCTTTCTCTTCCCAGTCTCACACGCCGCTCAGTGGATTTGCTGATTCCTAAGATAATTACTCGAGTTATTTCAACAGGACAGCTGGGATAGACTGAGCCAGAGATGCTCCCACGGGTCACTAGGATTCTATATGCGTTGTCTTTCTTCTTTTTCCAAGGATGCTTCATCAGGTAAGACACATTGGTTCGAAGATGTGGGGAGGTTTGAAATGTTTAAAATGTTATGACAGCGTTATGACCATGAGTTTAAACTTTAAGAAAGCAATAAAGAGTCATTCCCTTATTATGGGGCTAATGGAGGCGTATTGATCCCTGTAGAGCGAGGCATAAATCTGCATTAATTGTTGTTAATTGCAAACCAAAAAGGCTCTACGCCCACAAACAAAGGAAGGATTCTCATCACTAAGTCCCTTTGACTTGTTAATAAAAGACGATATATCCTGGAACTCTTTTGCAAAACACACATGAAGTCATTGGGATCATTTCTAGCCTGGTTTAAATCACAGTCTGATAATAGAGTATAGTGTGTAAACCGAACCAGATGTAATTCAACTGAAATGAATCTCCTGATCGCCGGACTAAATGATTCGCAGTTCCCAGATTAAAGCCGCTTTGCTCTTCAACTACCTGTGGAATCGCGATCATCAGTATGGTTTTATCAGCCATACATTTGCACTATATTCCCAAAAAGCTGAATATGGCAAGAGTATAAATCAATTTCCACAACAAACGGAAAGCTGTCGGGGATTTGTGTGACTTGTTGACGCTGAGTGGTTCACGGTGCTCGCCAAAAGACGCGCCCTCCGCGCGTCTCCAGACGCACAGACTCCGGACGCGGTCATTGATTATTGTTGGAAAATCAGCGCCGTTTTCCGGTAACCGTTTAGTCACATCGTGTACAGACAGAAACAACAAAGAGCCTCTGCTCCTCTGTCGCTATGTCTGCCACCAACAGGAGTGATCTATCTCTGTCTGCTCTTCAGCTCCAGACTGTTGCTATTCTCTCCTTTTCCCTGTATGCTCGAATCACACTCTCTTTCTGACTTAACATTTGTAACGCATCCTTTTTTTAACTCATCCCCTAATTGCAGTGTTCTATGGGTTCAACCCCAACAACCACATTCCCTATTCCATGCCCGGTCAAACCCAGGAGTGAAGGGTTGGGGAAGGAAGTTCTGCATGAACCCATCCCTCGAGGTGTGACTCCAGATAGGACAGGAGCGTGAAAGAGCAACTCTTTAGCCGGGGGAGGAGCACTGAGCCAATAGGAGCCAGAGGCTCTGTGGAAGAACTCATGAGAATGGAACCAGGACGTTGAGAAAGCAGTTTCGGGAAGAATTACCACAAAACAATGCAGACGTCGTCTGTGCAGCGAGTACAGATGTCCTAAAGAGTCGATTCAGACTGCTGGGACTGTGGCGCTAGGTGAGGCTGCACACCTGTTGCGCATTGAGAGATCAGCGTAGGCAGGTTAAACCAGCCGTCACCACACACACACTCAGGGAGATCTCCTGGCAGCATGGAGCACCATCTGCCTGCATCATTAACTTTCAAACTCTAGAAAACCGGCTTTTGACATTTTCATCATCATGCTGTGTCTGGAGGAGCCCGGGAAAGCCATCTTCATCGTGGCCTCCGTCGCAGTCCCTCTACCTGGCTGCCCCCGCTCCACCTATTTGTTTGCATTACTCCACCTGGAAGCCAGAGAGGTGGAGTAATGGAGCCACATAGGTGTAGCGCAACAGGCTTGTGTGTTTGCTTGCCAAGGTTCTAGTAATGAGAGCCTTTAGTGGGGAAGATAGCTCGGCAGATGTGGGGAATGAGAATGGAATACTGCGTTTGGTATGTACGGGTGTAGAGATGGCGTTGGTGTTTGGCGTTGTGTTTTAACGATAGGAGCCTGTTCGAGCCAAGTGTGCATTCAGAAGGAAACCAACTCTGAACGTTGGCCTGCCTGCCCGGAGCTGCTCACCTCCCGACTGGCTTACGAGGACTCAAAGCCCTGTTTGACTTCCCCCCCCCCCCCCCCCCCGCTCTCGATTCAGTGCAGCTTTCTGTTTTTGAGTCCACCCTTCTCCCTGAAAAACAGAAACACTCAAGGATCTTATTAAATCGCCCAGTTGGTTCAATTTGTGCTGGTGTGTGTTTGAGTGTAAGCTTTGAAGCATCCTCGGTCATCCACCGGCAGACAATAAGGGCTGCAATGGATGGAATATACTAGTTCATCTGGTCAATGTGTGTATGTGCTCTCTAGTAGTGCAAGTGAAGGCCTAATTGCTTAAGTGAGAAGGGCGAGAGAATCTCAGTTCCTTGTTCTCCTCACCTCTGGTCCTAGTGTGAGCGTGTGAGTGCGTGCGTGCGTGCGTGCGTGCGTGCGTGCGTGCGTGCGTGCGTGACTATCATCATATGCATCCATATGGAGTAAACAGCACAACGGTGGGGGAACAAATGATTCGAGAGGGTGACTCAGGATAATGGGGTCCAGCATATTAAATGGGTACCGGCTGAACCATGGAGAGATGGGAGGAGGCAGCAACGAGTTTTTGTTGGCTGAAATTAGTCTGGATTTGATTTGAATATGAAGGAACAAAGGCAGATCATTTAGGTGAATGTGAAGTGCATTTGGGATCCTGGGAGTTTGTGGCTCAGTAAGTTATTAATTAGTCTCACGAGGTGTGGTTGTGGCAGCTATAGTGGAATGCACTCAAGTAAAGCACATGAGTATGCAGGCATATTTGACAATGCCCTTCAAGATTTTCTTAGTTTGCTATATTCATTATCACTTTGATGACCAGTGAAGTTAGTTTTCTCCTAACCCTAATCGTTGATTTAATAATATATGGAATAATAATTGGTTTATATATACATCTGCAATTCCAATCTTGCAAGATTGCAAGCTCAATCCAAATAAACCCTTGAAGGCAATTAAAGGCACATTAAAAATTGTTGTACGTTGTAAGTGTTTTATAGTACTACCCAATCTGGTAGTTAGAGTGCAGTCATTTTAAAGGCGCTGAACTGAATCCCAATTCATTTATACAAGGTAAATTAGGTCATGTTTTTGTGGATAGAGTGGCAAAACTGCTGCAACATTCTCAACGTTAACATTGAACAAAACGCAGCCATGGCTGTATTTTTGTTCATTGTTAACATTGAGAACACATGACCTAATTTTCCTCCATGTATATCACTGTGTTCTGCATGCCATTGATGAGTAAGGAATCCCGAAGGAGGCCTTGCACCTTTTACCATTTCCACTTAGTAATATATCCACCACACATGTTTGAGTCTTTATAAAATAGGCAGCAGTCGCGCTGGAGCAGGATTGGATCCTACGCCTGAATATTAAGTGAAAAGGACCAGGCTAGTGTGCACTCCAGGAGATGTTTACTTTTTTAAATTGGTTAAAGCCACAGGTGTTCCCACGGACGTCCCGTCTCCGTCGCACACAGGCTTTTTTAAGTGGAGCGGAAAATGCATTAAAGTTTTGAATGACACCTCAGGAGTGATGTAAACACTCGGCACCCAATCCCGCGTCTTCAACAGCACCGTGCTTAACCCTTTAATTAAATTTGTGATATACTCCGAGCTGGCATTACAAGCACATTCCTTAGCACTAACAAAGTGGGGTCTGAAATTAAACACAGCCTGGAAAAGAGTAAACTTGCAACACAGTTTTATTTCATGCACGAGTTGTGAGATCTTCTCCAGACTGGGGCGATGAGTGATCCGCACAGATTGAAGGGTACCTCACTGATTTCCGGCTAGTGCCACTCTACTATTTCTGGCTAGCTGCCTTCTATTCTCTCCAACTACCCAGGGAGAGACCCAAACAGGTGGCCACTATGGAGAGGAGCAGAAGGACAAAGAGAGCACAAGAGAAGACAGATGGGACGTTCACGTGACTTAATGACAAAGAAGAAAAGAGCCAAGTTAGACGAGACCGGCGAGACAGTTTGCTTCCTCCAGTCAGTACCGCAGGAATGGCTGTATCAATCAAGGAAAACAAAACCATCCTTTAAATTGCCTTACAGATTACTCTTGAAGATTAAGTCAGTTCAGGGGTCATAAGCCATGTTGTCAAAGGGGCATGACCTAAGGAATCACAAATAATTGGCCTGTTAAGCCCTTTGAGACTGTAAGGGTGATTAAGGGCTATGCAAATAAAATTGAATTGAGCGACCTAAACTTCATTCTGGGTACATGTTTGATCACAGCTCAGCCCAAGTATACATCATTGAGTGCTTTTGTCGTAGTCTTTCTTTAAATCAAACATTGCATTCGACGGTCCTACTCGACTATCATCTCGGCTAAAAGTAGGACAGGAGACGTGCTCGATACGAGTCAATATAATTGCATGTGGGCAGTCTGGTCTAATCCTGCTACTAATGTCGCGGGGCAGACAGATTATTCCGCTGCAAGCACTAGCGGCGCATGTTGGCAGTGACAGTTTATCCAGCTAGCGCACTAGCCTCCTCGCAGCTGTGCTGGCACATCCAGCCGGAGAGATGGGGCTGATTATCCCCGGTCCATTACATCCAACACCACGCATGACCTTTCCGTATCGCTTGGATATGAAATGTGCCCAACTGCTGCCTTTTTCCTCTCCTTCTTCCTCCTCCCTCCCGCCCCCCCTAACATCTGAAGGGGGGGGGGACTTCTGCGGTTGAGATGTTCCAGACTGCTCAGATAAATGTCAAGGGGTTGGGTAACGTACATTGAGATGTGTCCCCTCTCCCTGTAAAGTGGCTTTAATACACAACCTCAGCTCCTGACATCGAGAGGCACGGTGCAATGGCGGCGTAAGGCGTAAGTAGCCCCACCCTTACACCCTAGACGGCCTCGGGGAGTGGGGGTGGGGTTGCTTTACTCAACAGGACCGCGTGCCAGGCTCCCATGTCGCTGCATCCAGTGAAATCCGAACCCCTAGCGACCGAAATAAGGTTTACTATGAAGTGTGACTGATGCGGATGAGCCCGATGTAAACTTTCTAATCAGTGCACAGACACTCCCCGGTAACTAGGCAGCGTTGGACTGGAAAGGGAATATCATCAGGGTGCAACACCGCCTACCGGTTAAGCGTCTTCCCTCAGGGCAGCAGAGCATGTGTTCACTGAAGCCCGAATGTAATATTTCCTATTTCCGTTTATTTTTTGGGGGGGGAGGGGGGAAGGAACTTCTGCCTCATGGCTCACTCGGTGCACACCAGTTTGACAGAACCTAGAGGTACAAGGAATCATTTAGTTGTTATTTATCTACCCCTCCTGCCATCAACTGCTGCTATGTCCGTGAGCTACTCTGCAAATACAGTTAATCCACGATGAGCAGAGTGACTGATGGACTGTTTGCTCTCCAGCGAGTTTTCTTGTCTAATTAAGGCGGGCAACTGTAAGAAATGAGGACAAGAATAATATTAATTAAATACACTACCCATTAATGTAGAACAACTTAAAATGCACCACATCCCAGCAATAGTGATCACAAATATATAATGCTTTCCTTTTAGACCTCAGCACAAAGGATGCAGATCTTTGAAGTGCAAATGCAAAAGTATGTCCAGAGTTTAGAAGAGAGAAAGTATAAAGGGAATACAACATGTATCAAATACACTAAATTGATGTTTGAGTGAATCTGCTTCTGTGACCGAAAAGCTTACCAGCATTTCCAGTCAATGACCATTGACCAAAGCAGCACTTGGTTACACTTGGTGTTGGTAATTATGTGAGCTGAAATTAGGAACACGAAATGGAACCCATTAAAAATCCCTCCATCATGGTATTAAGCCTGGACAGTTCAGTTCATTATGATTAAACTTGGCTATGGGAGCAATGAAACAACAAACTCAAGTCTCTCTTCTCTTTATGCTTTTTTGGAACTCCATTATTTATAAATAATAGAAAAGAGAAAATAATAATGACAGGAGAACTTATCCAAGAAGAAGCACAGGCTTTTTTTCATGCATTTAACGAGAGACCAACATCAAATAACAAATCTTGACGGGCAAGTGTTAGCTCTTGGCGAAATCATCGAGCCGTGGAGTAAAGAGAACTGTTCAAGCTGTGCATGTTGAATTAACTGTATACAATTGATTGGAGTGATTGTCTTCCACACACAAAGCCCTGAATCAGGAACTGTTGATTGATCCATCCTGTAATGATCTTGTCAAACTAAGTTTAAGCTGGAAAGTATTGAATGGTCACACTCCGTAATAAAGCATCTTAAAAGAGCACTGAACCCAAAACCGTATTATGTTTTAAACAGTGTTGTCTTGCATGATGGTCAACATAGTAATCCATGTTATTCTGTATGGAATGCCATTTGAGTTGATATTAAATAAATGAATAGATAACTATGAAATAAATAAATTAGGCAATTAATATATAAAATAATTAATACCTATACTGAAATAAATAAATATGTGTCTGATTTCAAAATGACAACTGTTTAAGGGGACTTTTACGCCACATATCCATCTGGTGTTTTCAAATGAACGTGGTCATTTTCGTGACGTCGCAGTGCCTTTACTGCGGCCCTTCAACCTCACAACCATGGACACCAGCGGCCGAGTGTGTGGATTTGTGGAGCTCTGCTGCAGCGTTTGATGTTGACGCCCGCGTCCCAGCAAGGGTTGAGCTCCTCGGACACTGATAGTAAAACCCCACAGTCTGTGGCACATTTCATATACTACGACGCTCATTATAACACACCGACACAACGGCGGTACTAAAAAAGTACCAACGTTTTAGTTGGGCTGTAACCATGGGGATAACAACACCCCCGTCCATCCGAGAACTGTCAGACAAAAATGTATTTTTGGAGTTTGAATTCGAGTGGATGCATTGGGGTTTACCTACACTTAAATCCGGGAACTATTTGGTGGTCTAGTGGTGTTACCTGGAAGCTGAAACGCTGACGTATAAAAAGGGAAAAAAGAGATGTGATTGCCGAGATCTGGACCTCTGAGGTTAGATCACTTTATTGCGACGGGTGAATATTTCACAGCGGTTCTCGTGTAATGTTGTGTTTGTCACTGCAACTTGCTTACTCATTCCGTTCACCGTCATGGCGTGTAAACTGGCAGAAAATCTGACAATATAATCTTTTTAAACCACGAATCAGCGAATAACCCTTTGAACTCGGTCTGAGTCGCATCGTTGAGGTGGGAACTGGGCTTGTCAGAAAATACCATGAAGCAGGCTACGAGGATCTCCCCGCTCAATCTGCTTGATTTCATTAGTTAACTGGTAGACTTGACCAACCAATGGAAGTGGTAAACGCAATCGAATAGCACTTATCAGCTCAAACCATAAAAAGGTCAAGGTACTGTGGTGTGATTGCCAGCCCTCTCTGAGTCAATGACTATGAGGGCTAGAGAGATAACTATCCAATTTACCCCTAATGCTTTCATTCAGTCACATTCCGATCCCTTCCATGGCAACAACAAAAGAACCAATAGGCTTTTGCCAATAATCAGTTTCCATAGCAATATAACCTCATTGATCGGTGGGGTGTTGCACTCCGCCATTGGAGATTTCATGATTACATTGGTGTGTTTGCCATTAGTGGCCCTAATCATTAGCTTTGAGGAGAGGGCGAATGCCTTGCTCAAGGGTAAAACCACAGCACCCAATCCATTGCCTGGGGGGTTTCTACCATCTCCGACCGATTTGACCTTGTAAAGCAAAATCATGAAGATAAGGTAGTTTGGGACACTTTTATAATTGGCGGAAACTTATTCGCTGAGTATACAAGTTGAAGCTGTGAAATACCTGGATTGTATTGGCTCAAGAATTTATCTGCATGTATTACAGAGTGGATTGGACAAGAAGGGAAAGAAGACACCGATGCTCTCTGAGGATCAGCAATATCACAAGGTTGAAGCAATGTCGTTCCAGGAATATTAAGTTAAACTGATAGAACTTCTAGACAAGCAGTACTAGTCTGCGGAGAGGTTTAGTTAGCATAATTCATGGTGGAGTTCTGAGCAGAACGACAGATTGAACACTTACTGTACTGTTCTGCATTTCGAGCCCGGGGCAGTGAGCAGGATTGTTGTGTTCCAGAAATAGATGAATTATCTACACATGGTGTTCCTTCATTAACTTCTAAACAAAGATAATAAACGTACAGGTAACTGAATATGTTTACGGGGAAGTCTGTCAATTAGTGAGGATACAATAAAGGCCTACATGCAAAATTAAGCATTTGTACCAATTTCAAACGGAAAATAATATAGTCTGAACTCAATAGTCAGCAAAGATGTTTACGTTTGAAACAGTAATTAATGATTTCGTCAGGGAAGAAAGGAGCTTATCTTCATGAGTTAATTGAGTTTTTCTTGAATGTTTATGCATAAAGTTTTATCTCTTTATACAATCCTTCACTGTTTCTATTCTCAAGAAACAAAATGTTTAGTGATCTGTTGACCGTCCCCACTCGTTTATGTGACCAGGTCAATGCTTGACCTCCCGTGGGTTGGAGCTCCAAACCGCTGATAGTTAATGATTCATATTTGATCAAGCTATAATGAAGTTTACCTGGCAATCAACATTGTATTCATTGTCCACCATTCTCTTTATTCTTCGATGACTGGGACTTTTGCTTTGGAGAACTGCAATGCAAATCTTCAAAACTTCAAAACTGTTATTTTCAAACCTCTGTTTATCAGAAAAATCGGTTTCTAACAAAAGAAAAAGGCGTTATATTGTTTACACAAAATACAAATAATAAACATTTATTGTCGTACCAATTTGAACTCAGCTGCAAATGTCCTGTTGGTTCCAGACAACTTACAAAAGGAAATTGCAAACTTACAAAAAAGTCAAGGTATGCTCAGTGGGAACTTTTAAACAACTAAAACGATCTACTTAACCAAGCAGGCAACCACCATCTCTATTGTATATTAGTGTCTTAAGCTAAAGCATATTAGTAAATGCTATTTTCTAAATAAAAAACGTTGGTTAATGTACGGTATGGACTTGTTCACAACACTAGAACATTTCTTGTGTAAAGAAAGAAAAAAACAGAAAGTTTAATTATTACAGAGCTCCACACCAAATCAATCCATCAATGAGTCAGACCCCAACGTCAGATCCTTATCGTTATCTCACCCAACACAGTAGGCCCTGTTCCTCTCAAACCTATCCATAACGCCTCTGCAGAGATATACAACTTTATCTTTGCCTTCTATATCTTACTTGCCTTACCATAAAGTCAACGCATTTGTCTCTTGGCCACCCTATGAAGTGCCTGAATCGTCGTTTGAAATACTGCTGGTATCACATCCGCACTGGATGAAAGATGGTTTGTTTTGTTTTGGCCCGAAAAGGCTGAGGTTATTCTAGCACTGGGAGTAATCATTTTGCCTTCTTCGCAAACTATTTATTCTGATATCTATTTTTTTTTTTGTTGAGATTGCCCGGTATCTTGGCGCCAAAGGACCCATACCGGTTACAGGCTGCATCCTCTGGTTGTAAAACTTTTAGAGGCCAAAGAGACTTCCAAACGCCATTTGGGTTTGTTCTTTGTGCTGGCCTCAGTCTTTTGCATATTAGAATCGAGCCTCTGAGACTAAAGACTCATCTATCGACCTATCTCCTTCTCTATCCATCCTCTATATATATATATCCATCTCATATGTATATCTATCTATTTATAAATGTATATCCATCTATCGATCTATATATATTATTTATATACACTATAGCGACTCATAAATTACAGGTTCATTTCCTTAACACAACCCCATCTAGTGGAGCTTAGCCTTGCTTCATATTAGTGCTAAATAATTAATGGCTCACGTAACTCACTGAACAATATTTCAGAAAAGCAGCCTTTCACAGTAAGTAATTAGAAACATCCTATACACAGAGTAATGGCATTGCTCACCCGGACAAGATGCAGGATTACAAATATAAACTTGAAGTGGGGAAATGCATTCACCTTGTTTATTGCAGGGAATTATTGCAGGCATTTTGAGGGATTACAAAAAAGTAGCTGCTGGAAAAGGGCCCAAAATATCTAAATTTGTTGGATTACTGAGCAACATTAATACAAAAAAGGGATTGCCTTGATAAATAACATTTGGAAACCCATTTAATACTCATGCCTTTGCAATATCATGGGTATACACAAGAAGTCTGCAGAACCCACTAACCAAAATCCTTCCTCTTTGGAAAAGGCCAGAAATCCCAAGGATTATAGTTCATACTATACAGTCAAAGCCGTGTTTTACTATGTCAGCTGCATCACCAAGGTCCCTGGCAGGTAGTTTACACATCCGTGTTTCAGTGCTTCTCCCTGGCGGGCAGTCCTTGCAAAGCCCTGGGCTTCACTCTGGCCTTCATCCAACAGTTTGTCTGGTGAAACAGATCAAGGGTCAGGACTGCCATCTTTTGATTCTCTTTTCTCGCTGTTATGTGCAAAATATAGTTTTTCGAGTGTGGTAACAACAGAATGTTACAAGGAAGTATTGCTGCAACTCACGACACAGAATAACTAAGCCCTTAAATCGTAAGGGTGAGTACATTCTGTGTGTACAAGGTACAAGACATTCTTGTCTTGTACCTTATATGTACCTTAAAATTGTATATTATAAGTTATCTAATAGGGCGGCATGTGGCTCAGGCAGTAGAGCAGGTTGGCTGGTAACCGGAAGGTTGCTAGTTCGATCCCCGGCTCCCCCTAGCCGAGTGTCGAGGTGTCCTTGAGCAAGGCACCTCGCCCTAGCTGCTGCCGACGAGCTGGCTGTCGCCCTGCGTGGCTGACACCGGCGTCTGTGTGTGAATGTGTGCATGAATGGGCGAATGTTTGGCGATATTGTTCAGCGCTTTGACAGGCTGACGCTGATAAGAAAAGCGCTTTATAAATGCAGTCCATTTGATACCATCATTGCATTGTAAATATCTATTGCGAAGGGCTTTGTTACCTCAACTCAAAGTTTCCCTATAAGTGAAAGGAATCTTCTTTCTCCTTATTGTTAGTGCAGCCCCAGAGTGGGAGCCAGCTCAACCAGCTGTGTGTTCATTACCAGAGGGCAGCATCTCCCGGCGGCACAGAGCCTTCTCAAGGCCCTCTGTTAGCGCTTTATACGCAATATGGCCCCCGGGGGCCACATTAGAGAGAAAGGAAAACAGCCACAGAACCTCATTTCCTCCCCAGTGTTAGGGAGCAAACCTCTGAGTCCAATCAGCATGGAAGCAGAAGGAGAATATCTGTACGGAGCAGAGAGGGATGGGAAGAGGGTCAAATAAATACCAAAGCAATGCGAGCGATTCGCCTACTGGACAGTACGCAAATCACGGGGACGCAGAACAAAGATGAAGGCCCAATCCCATTTCTACCCCTTACCCTTACCCCTCGCCCTTGTTTTGAAGGGGTAAGGGGAAGGCGTAAGGGGTAGGAATGGGATTGGGCCGAAATCACACCAGGCAGTTAACAAGGAGGGCGATGATAGCGGTGGTCCCCGTGCATATTCATCCAGGTACATAGCAGGGCTATTATACTCAAGCAGACTTCAGCTCCATATGATATGATTACGGTGTATCTACGCACACCCATCTGCAGAAAGCCCAGCTAGAGAGATCCCCCATGTATTTTAAAAAAGTATGTGTGGGAAAGGGGATGGGTTATCACACACACACACACACACACACACACACACACACACACACACACACACACACACACACACACACACACACACACACACACACACACACACACACACACACACACACACACACACACACACACACACACACACCGCATCGGAAATCTAATCTCGCTCTTCTAATCGCTGCATTTCATTACCTTGACGAGATCAAGAAGAGTCCGCCCTCCTTTGATCACAGAGTTTATGTCTTATTTGTGGCCACACTCCACCACTTTACTCACACCAAGGTTGGTGCATTCAAAACAATTACTGTGATAGATCGCTTACTTCAAAGTTCCTTAATTAGATGTTATACTGGTTGTTGTGGATGCCGAATTTTGACATTAATCATTTCTACCCCTTACCCCTTCCCCTTACCCCTCCCCCTTGTTTTGAAGGGGTAAGGGGAAGGGGTAAGGGGAAGGCGTAAGGGGTAGAAATGGGATTGGGCCTAAAGCAATAACGTTTTCGTAGAAGTTGTGGTAGGAGTTGTACTGAAGACCAGTCCTTGGCTCATGGTCAGATCCGGTGCATGGAGATAGTTCTGCAGTCCTTCTCAAGCTTCACACAGAACACAAACCCTTCCACCCCCACGCTGTGAGTCAGGGCTCCTCTCTCGGGCTATCAAGAAATCCAGCTAGCGTCTTCTCACACAGACTGACAGCAGCAAATCCACTCTGATATCAGATCTCAGACATGGAGAATACCGCCTGACGCTGACAGGACGGGAGATACGAGGCGTCGAGGAACTGGGGAACAGGGTTTCCTGCCCGATTCATCTCCTCGCTGCCGTAATGCGGGCAATCCCATTTCTGAAGATTTTCTTTAACCTGCTGCCACATTTTCGAATAATGCGGCGTTTCAGATCGCCTCAGGGTGAAGAACGATAATGGCAAGGAGATAAGAGTCCTGCCAACTTTTTGTCTGTCAGCTATTCTTGAGAAGCAGTGGATATATCAGTCAATGATTCAACCCATTACTTAAATGTATGATTCTATAATAATTGTATGATGTACAGATGTGTCTTTAAAGAGCCGACAGGGGTGAGCCACGATGCTCTGGATTATGGCGATTGAATCCGACACCGTCGGGATACCCAACACCCTAGCCATTACACCAGTACCAAAGGGATGTTACTAGCTCACTAGCCGTTACCCAACCCCTTAGCTACTACACCAGTACCAAAGGGATGTTACTAGCTCACTAGCCGTTACCCAACCCCTTAGCTACTACACCAGTACCAAAGGGATGTTACCAGCTCACTAGCCGTTACCCAACACCAATGTTCTCAAAGTGCGGCCCGCGGGCCAATGGCGGCCCGCAGAAACATTCCTGGCGGCCCGCAATGACATGCAGATGTAAGTAAAAAAATAAATATATAAATATATATAGTTTTTATTATATCAATATTAATTTAAACAAAAAAAATAAATATAAAGAGAAAAGTCGACTCTCTCTAGCTTTCATTAAATCCTGATACATTTGTTAGTATTAATCCGACTGTACATTACTTTGAAAGGATGAACCTCAGTTTCGTGATTTAGACCTCGCTTGACCTCACTCCCAGAGGTCCACGGTGCAATGTTCACCACTGGGATGCTGACGGCGTTTCCTGCTAATTTTTTTTCCTTTGGCGGCTCTCAGTCAAATTTTGGGTTCCTAAATTGGCCCTCAGCCACTAGACCAGTACCAAAGGGATGTTACTAGCTCACTAGCCGTTACCCAACACACTAGCAACTACAGTAGTACCAAAGGGATGTTACTAGCTCACTAGTCGTTACCCAACACACTAGCAACTACAGTAGTACCAAAGGGATGTTACTAGCTCACTAGCCGTTACCCAACACCCTAGCCACTACAGTAGTTCAAATATATGCATGAAACTCATTATTAAATGAGTTGAAAGATGGTTCTCCCCAGTTTACGGCTGAAGGCCCCCACAGCGTGTGGGGCGAAGCTGCTGCGTTAGAGAAAAAAAAACCTTGCAGCACCGAAATGTCTTAGTTTCCGATCATCCGGTACTCTGCGACTTGTCTCAATAAAACGATTTGAATCAAAACAAATCAAGATCGGGGCTGTTGGACACGGAGATGAATCATGTAATAAGTGCTTTGAGGGGGTGGGGGGGGTGGGGGGGGCGTGACATAGTGCTGACTGCCTGAGAACGGGCGAAAGGGGAACGGAGCGGGGCCCGGAGGGGGGGTGCAGACACCGGGTAGGTGGGGCTTCTCATTCCAGAGGAGGGACAGAGACATCACGGGTGTAAATCTGTCATCCAAGTGCGGCCCATTTAGTCCCCGTCAAGCCGCCACGATGGGATCACGGAAGCATCGTCGTTTCATTCCGGGAGGCTCCGGGGGGAACGCCAAGCCCCCCTCCCACTAGATCCCAGATTACCTCACAAATGAGGACGCGGGGACGACAGTGCTCAGAGTTCGTTGTGAGTGCCGATTTGCTTAACGTGTTAGTGTGGATTAGTCTACATTCTTAATCATTAAACTGCAGGGTTTGCAGTGAGGCAGTGAAAAGTATATTTTCCAGGCAGCTAATATTCCCATTAACATTGGCTCATGGCTAAAGTCATTCTTTTTTTATTACCAAAAACAAACGATTAGAGCCGAACACTACGGGGATTAAGAACAGTTTGCACGGAGAGAGGATGTTAAAAAAAAAACGCAGTAAACATCCCACTTTGATGTGTGCTACTGGCCCACCGCCAAGCGGTGATTTGCGATTTCAAAAAGATTCCAAACGTCATTCATATTTCCCCCCTAAGCTTCCTCAAATATCCATAAATAGGCCTACCCACTAAGATTATATATTTATTTTCACCATTGCGTACAAAACCTGCAACCCTATTTATGATGAAACAAAGGACTAATATTATTATCATTTTTAATTAGCACATTCTGGAGATTAATGGTTGTGTGTTGGGGTTCCATCATACTGGCTTCGTTCATCTGCATTCATCACACACGGCCTCTGTAACCATCCTGGTTCAGTTCCTCAGGGTGAGACTCTGACCCCTCCCCAGTGATTGTGTTTTTGTTTGCTTACCTGATGGCAAACTGGAGGGATTGAGCTGGCCTGCAGGTAGCCTCCATGTTGCCATCATTCACACGTGGCCATGACTCATGGAGCCACACTCCTTCCTGTCAGAAGGCCCCTGCTGTTACGCAGATCAATCTCGTGTTTCAGACATCTTCTGGTGTTCCTGTGCAGGATTACCATTCACCACATCTGTAAAGAACAACGTGCAAGTGTAAATGGCAATGTGCTCCGAAACCCATTTCCCATTGAAGCTCATTGATCAAAAGGGAAAAGCCGTAGCCAGGGGCCATCATATACATTGACGTAGAGAGGAGGTCTGTGCATGTGTTGGGGGTTTTACCTTCAAGATCAATGTGGATGTTGATAAATGTACTCTTGGCAAGACGTCTGTCAGTGTCAAAGGTGTTTTTTTAATGTTCAAAGTCACTTAGATTGCAAACCATAGTGGATATCCAAGAAGACGATAATAATAGACTTCATGACTAAGTGAATACTAAATAAACTTTGAGCCATTGCTTTCTAGCCAAGATAAACAATTGAAGAGGATCAACAGCGTAGATCATTTCAACCATAGATATATATATTAACTAGACGCCCTACGGCGGCGTCTAGAACGTCACCATAGGCCGCCATCTTACCAGTTTAATGTTAATTTCATATGAAAACACATGGTTATATATAATTACATAAATACATCTCTGTACAGGGTGGGGATTTCAACATGCAGCCTTTCTTGATGTATATTTGTAAAGGGAAATCACGAACCTATTTTAGAACATTATTCTATTTTTCTTAGAACATAACAATTATTCATAAGTATGTACCGTCATACCTATATCTCTGGTGTTTATAACAAACCAAACCGTTTGAAAATCGGTTGAAAATTGAGCAAGTTATGGTTATTTAAAAAGTACATGAATCACTACCAACACAATGTTATTGGTGAGCAGCTTACTGTGGTAAGATGGCCGCCAGTGGTGACGTTCGACTCCGTTGGCCAGCACCGCGGACGAGGCGTCTAGTTAATATCAGAGAATGTCTAATATGAGACGGGCTCTGTTAATATATATATCTATGATTTCAACTATCTTCTACACAGCCATTTAGGAAAGCCAAAGCATCGATTTCCTACTTCCTGTGAGTCACATCCTGTTTCCGGTCATTCACATCCTGTTTCCAGTAATTTCAACAGAAGGACACAAAATATTCGTTTGAATATTCACTCATTTGTAAATGAATAGAGGATCAAATAAATTTCATTATTTATTCAAGCATTTAAATACTTAGTGAAATTAATTGCGGCATTCAACCTCATTGTAAAAATATCTCCCTCACTGGAAAATCCGATTCTCTAGTGCACATTAGTTTGGATTTTATTGATCATACAGATCATGGTAAAATTATCCGTCTCCAACATCAAGGTTGATGCTTCTGGCCGTAGCGGTACGGCAGAGACCCTAATCGACAATCGCAGAAGTATAAATTGAACTGGCAGTTGAGAATCAGATGTTGAAGAGGACATTAAGTAAAGTACCTCACAGGCTATGACAAATGACAGCCTCTTTCTGATGGCCAGCTGGCCACCTATTCGCGATCAGCTTTCATTATGCTAATGCCCCCCAGGAACGTGTAATGTTCATGCGTGGCCGTCTAAACGGCGCTGATTTCCCTTATTGCTCCTGTGTTCTGGGGAACAGAGCCACGGTCCCATTTGAGTCACTTTTCCAATCGGAAGTCTCCAAACGAAAGGCAATTACCAGCATATGTCTCCTGTTCCGGTGGAGGAATAAACATGGGTTCTGATTGGGTTTAATGCCACACAGGGATTGGTGAGTTGCCGCTAGACTGGGGATTGAGCAGCAGAAAGATATAGTGTGCCTGCCAGGTAGTTGGACTGGTTATTCCAGTTTTATGATGTTGAATCAAACTACTAGGATGTAACTCCATCCATGCTTACACTGCACCTACAGTATAGTTGATTGTAGAATGAGGAATGGCAGGGCCTACGCTCTTTAAATGTGTCCCTCCCTCTCTCTAGAGGCTAACTCATGAGGCTGACATTGGGACAGCTGTGCTGCTTTTTTCCATATTCTCCCCTTGAACTCAACATAAGTAAATGATGTGAAGAGGCATTCCATGAGTGCTGATATTGGTTCCTTTAGAATAGACCAAAAATGACATCCTTTGTCCTTTCCCAACCACTTTTCCTTGACCTTGAAGGAAAACGTCACAGATGTTGAGGAGAATTCACGAGGACTTAGGAGAAGATAGCCGCGGTGAGAGGACAATCTGACTGCTCCTCCATTTAAATGTGGCTGCCGCAAGGAATTGTGGGATGGCATTATCTCCTTACCTTTCGCCAAGGCTGAGATAAGAAAGAAGCATTGAAGACCCTTTCCTTAGCATTTAGAGAATTCGGCCAGCTCTTATCATGGCTGCCACTTGGATTCTTCCGGGCCTTTCAATCGGTTTGAAAAACTTCCTAAACCAAAATGACTTTAAAATGCTCTGTAGCATGGCTGTGATTTTCTGTCATAGAAAGACATTCGCGCCCTGAAATTCAGTGTAACAGCAAACTCCTCATGTGATATTGCTGAATTATAGTAAGTAGTTATTAAGTATCTATATATATATATAAATTACCAATGCTGCCATGGCTATTATATTTAATTAGTATCATGTGTATGCATTGCTAAAGTTATGTGCTTTCTTAAATCCACATGGCTCAAACCTTCTGATGGTTGGCATTCAGTTTAGTGCATCAATGAACCAGTAGCTATCACGACCCAACCACATTCAAGCATGACTTTGAAGTAGTCCTAAACCCAGTAGCGGGTAGCTACCGTTTCATGCTTACAGACCATTTATCTGGTTCCCATAAACCGAGATCCTGTTTGTTGGCTCAGGAATCCTGTTGGATTAATGTTAAAATGTTTCTCTATCCTAATGCCCTGTAGTATGAAGGCACAGAACCAGAGAAGACCAGAGAAATGGGTTTGCTCCTCTTATGTTGACTGAGGTTCTATTTGTTCTCCAACCCCCCCCCCCCACCCCCTCCGAATTGCTGATTATTTATGTCCCCCCAAAATACAACCATAACACAGAGCCATTATTTTAATAAGAATAAGATTAATTCATATTTTTATGTTTTGCTAAAACAGAGCATTGCAAGTGCAACGAAAACAATAAAACGAGAACTAAAATCTCCATCGGGAAGGCTCTGTGCTCTGTGGTATTCTGTCTCCCCATGATGAGCTGTAGACAGAGCCCCACCCTGACAGGTCACATGTGAGTCAGGGCCGACGAGAGACTCCGTACGGAAGATGACTGCCAGACGGAAATCCTGCAGGTTTTAACCTCGCTTCGGCACAGAACGAGCAGCTGCCATACTAAACTGTAAAAACGGTTGGGGATTTTGAAACACAAGCCTAGAGAAGAAAGTGTTATATCCGGAAATGAATAATCGCCTCTTTTAGGCCAGATTTATTACCTAAAAGACACATCTTTGAAATGTTAAATTCATTTTATTTTTCATGATTGTGGTTTGACGATCATTATGTTATTTTATGATTTAGATCATTCAATTGATAGATCTTAATTAGTTACACTGTGACTAATCAGTTGTCCTGTAACATACAGCACATTTGTTGGTATCTTGCACATTTCTGTTATTGAGTATTTTGCAATTTGGATCTTTTTTGGGACAATATTGACCAGAAGCTCCCCCCGAAAAAATTAATATTCAAATCAAAATGTGGACTAAAACTGATGGGCTCTTTGTGAAACAAAACGGCCGATAGTGGTGAACTGGGAGCTGAAGGGAGGTAAACGGTACCAGCAGACATATCATTAGCCGGCCATTTAGAAGAGAGTGCCTGAGGGGTGGAACCTCATGCACGGGTCCGTTACCCAGCTGGAGATTATTCATCATGCTGAGCCTTCTCTCGTCCACTTCAGGGCTCGGCCTTTCAGAGTGCCATCAAATCGTATTAGCGCGTGGGGGGTGCTGAAGCGCTTCATAAGTAACTTGACTTAGATGTAAGCTAGATGGGTGGGGGGAGGGGGGCGGGGGGGGGGGAGACACAACCCCCCACGGCCAAGGCTTGGAGAGTCAGAGGCAAGAAGGCCTCTCTTTGTAGAACAGGATTTTTACATTTGGGTTTTATTTACACACATTACATATACGCGTTTCATAACACATTACATATACGCGTTCTTTTTTCTCATAAATAAAAACGTTCATCGTTCTGTACATATGCTTCGCACACAGTGTGTGAAATTACAATGAGCCAACCGTTCATGCGGTTATTATTTTATTGATTGGATGCTCACACAATAGGAAGGGTAGAAATCATTCGCATTGATTTAAAAATGATTGATTGATAATGTTTTGCACGTGCTACAATGACGACTTGAAGCATATTATACGACTGAACTTACGAAACGTTTCAGCTTTCTTTTAAAAGACTTCAGTGTGAGAGAAAGTGCGATGGAACCTGGCTTGTCCTGTGTGAGGAATCCTAATAACAGGCTATAAAGCTAATGTACATTGACACCATTAACCATTAATCTAATCTTACATTGATGTGAATCAATTCATTTTTAAACAAAAGCGTGGTTTTCTACCTGGTTTGTCTTTGATGTTCCTCTCTATCTCAGGTACTGGCATGTCTGCATGTCACGGAGCTGTTCCACTGGAATCAAGCAATGAAAATGGGTGCTTGTCTAAAAGCTCTGACATCAGAAGATTGAATTGTTGATTTATAGTTCTTTAAGAGGACCCGTGGCCACATTGGCTTACAGGCAAAGCCGTTCTCCCTTTGCTAGTGTCGGGAGATTGTTTTCCCTGGAGTGAACCCTTGATCAATTCTCTTGACAGAATGCAATTTAATGGACACCATCCATGAGATTTGCTAGCACCTCTTTTGTAGGCATACACACCGGGCTCCATCACACCATGTCTGAACGCACACTGAAGTACCTGCGAACAAATGGCTTTTAAGAAATGGTCTGCATAAAGGACATGTTCATATTTACTGTAATTAAATACCTTGACCAGAATGCGCCGTTAGAATTGTGCCACAATAATACATGGCATTTACCATGTATAATTGGGAAAGACACAAGGAGATCTAACTTTATTAAGAAGTAATTTCCTACTAGGAGAGAAGCGTAGAGGCCTGGTCGTGCAGGTGTGAGCCCATCTGGCTCTGTGTGTGCTTACAAGTAGCGAACAGACGGCAAAAGAAAGTAGTGAGAGAAAGACGCAGCAGTCCACAGATGTGGAAGGAAGATGATGATGCAAGCGGACTGGGGTGGTTGAGGTTCACACTATGAGAAGGACTCCGATATGGGCTCAACAGGAAGGAAATCTTCAAAGGCACAAGCAAGAAGTTCTGCTGTGGAATGGTGGAGAGAGTCAAACTTTATCGGGAATAGCTCGTGTTTTTTGCTTTTAATTACTCTATGTTTTTTCTATATCTACAGGAAACCTCAGAGTCCTACTTTCCTTATTCTCCCACATGCGGATCTTATCTGGGGTATACTGTATTTCTCACCCAAACGTAATTATATTCAGTTTTCCATATCCGAACTCCCAGGCCCACCCAAACTCCATCGTTGCTCGTCCCTGTCACTAGGCTCAGCCACGGGTTGTCACATCCCCCCTCCCCACGTCTCTGTGGATTTGAAACACGGCGCTGACGGCCTCTCAGAGCTCCGTGTCTCGGGCTCAGAACCATTCCAGAGGAAATTGGGCGCGGCGTGCACACTTCACAGAGGCGGGGATCAGGGGGGGATCGCAAGCTATTAACAATCGCATCAGAAGCGTGGGGCGAGATCCGGCAGTCCAGCGGAGGCCGTCACGCAGGAGATCCATCAGGCCCGCACGGCCTCTGTTACAGGGCTCGCCTCCTTCCTCCTGCCTTTAGTTCCCACTTCCTCTGCCTCCCCTTCTTCATTCGGTCGCTCTCTTCCCATTTTCTCGTTCCCAGTTTATCGGTCTTGCCCCCTTCCCCCCCTTTTATTGTCTCTTTCTCCTTCGTTTTCCATCTTTCTCTCCCTTTCCAATTATTTTCCCCTCCCCTCCCCCTTTTCATTCTGTCTCTCTTTCCCGCTCTCACACAAACACACACATTCACACACGCCCCAAACACACAGACACACACGCACACGCCCCAAACACACACACCCACACACGTCTACTCCTGATCTCCGCCGGCTCTGCCTGTTCTGTATGCCCTGCTGGCCGTGTCTGTGGGGGTCCCAGAGTCCCAGGCTGTCTCTGTGGAGACTGTATCTACATCTCCCTCTCCCCGGTGTGACAGCGAGCATCTCAATTGAGCCACCCCCCTCGTCCCAACCCCTCTGCTTACGGAGCCGCGTGGGGGAGGGGGGGGGGGAGGCTGGCGGGTTCACCTGTTTCCCTCCTCTCACCGCCTCCGCCCGGGACAGAGTGCCAGACGATATATCTCCATAGCTTCGCTTTTTTGGACCACAGCCAGGATCCGTCCACCCCCGTTTCATCCACTTAAACACTTATTATGGAAGATGTTTTGTGTTGGGGGGGGGGGGGGTGTCTTCACACATGATAACTGACAGTAGTCCCCCTCGTTAGTAAGCCCGACCTCTGACCTCTCTCTGACTGCCTTTGGAGTTACCATCTCTCCTCGCTCTCCTCTGTCTCTTCTAGTCTCTCTCCCTCTTCCTCTGTTCTCCCTGCTAATCTCGCCTCCCTTGTTGTCTTGCCCCTCTCCACGGTGGTGGTCACTCCCTGCTCGGTGCCGATGCTGGGTCGCTGTCAGACTGAGCTCCTGTAAGGAGGAGATAAAAGATTCGTCTCCTTCCGACTTCCTGGACAAGCTCATGGGAAAAACGTCAGGCTATGATGCTCGCATCCGACCCAACTTCAAAGGTACGTACGGGATGGTGGAGCTGTGATCGGGGTCATGAACGCATCCGTCCGTGGGTCGGGTTTGATGCTTCGTGATTCCTTACCCAGCAGTTTCCCAGAAGTTCTTGTCAAGATTTTGATGACATCAACGATTTCATGAATTTGTTGATTGTTGCAGATCCACAAAGTTAAGACCCGACATAGAAGTATGACTTAGCTTGTTCTATTCAATCGCAGAGGCCATTTTAATATAATACTTACAATGAAAATCTAAAGGATAATAGAGTAATATGAGTTTCGGTTTGGTATGGATGAAGGGGTACTGGAACCATACTGCTGGGGCAGGGAAACACTGGTCTAGTGGTTAGGGTGTTTGGATCCAAGCTGAAAGATACTGGGTTTGAACACCAATATCCACACTCCACCTGCAGGCATCCTTGTGTTTGAGGATGTGCAGAGATACAGAGGAGCATAGAACAACTCTGAAAGACTTGGAAAAACAAAACAGCCAATAAAAACAAAAATCGATTAGAGACGTCAAACCCAAAAACGACTCATGACAGCCTACAGCACCATCCCCTTGAATGTGAAGACTGAGCAAAGACTAGAATACAGGATAAGACAGAAAACACCACTAATAAGACCTAGGTCTTACAGTGATGTGCAGAAGTCCCCCTTCTGGCCATGACCCCTATCACCTTGAGCAACATGCCTCCCCCATACTTATTAAAGGCCTGCATCTAAACCCTCGAGTCGTCCTGGTTTAAAGCATCTACTTCATTACTGAATAGAATACTATCCACCTCGGTCCTCCATCTGTAATTTACATCCCTGATCTGCAAGTGCCCAGTGCTATGACACAGACTCAGGTTGTGTGTCGTAAGGTGAGGGGTCTGACAGTGCGACGGGATTCGGTCGGTGGAGTTATTTAACATGCAGAACCAGCATGCATGCACACCGGTGTGCTAAGCAGGGCAAAGACAGAGCTACTCTGCAACAGAATATCTCAGGGAGCTTGCGAGACTCATCCATATTTCATGTGTGCTCCACAATCTCAAAGTTCTCCGCACTGTGCAAGACATCCATCTGAATCCATAACACTCACAAAGGCACCTGGTGTTCTACTCTAATCCTGTATCTTTTTGTGTTCTTCTGAAGAGGTCATTCCCTCGCTGCTGTAGGCCTATTGGATCTTCGCAATAATTGATATAATGGGGCTAGTTTGAGCTGAGACTCTGTGATCGAAATGGATTGTTTCTCACCATTAAAAACCAAAAAAACATAAATATATGTATGTGTGTAAATACTGTATATGTATGAGGCATATAATGATGAGGGTGAAGGAGAGGTCACTTCATAGAGAAATCACAAAGTGAATACAAACTTAGCTATGCATACCATCCTCTCAGAATAATGAGTGCATTTGTAACCACAGAGCCTCTAACGATGTTCTTTCCTATCTGTTTGTGTCTGTTTGTGTCTTCTCAGGCCCACCGGTGAATGTCACCTGCAATATCTTCATCAACAGCTTTGGCTCCATAACAGAAACCACCATGGTAGGAGGGCCACAGGAGCTCGATCGTATCCTCATGAAGTGTACCCTTATTTGGGGGATTCTCCCCTGACCAGATCACCAGTCAGTGTAATGTCCTCATGTCCAGTCGTTAATATGTTTCATAGTTGAAAACAATTTCCCGCCATTTACTTCTCATTTACTTCCTAGTTATAATCCAATCAAGGTTGGACATTTTCTCTCATTGTTTCCTGGAGCATATCAGTGTAACCTTCAGAGGCCAGTGGGTCAGTGACGGGACGATAATGAACTGTCCTCTCCACAATTAATATCAAAATTGGAGGAAAAAAGGGACAAAAAAAGGAAGGAAGGAAGGCAAGGTGAGGAGCTAGAAAAAAAAAGGACCTTTACTTTGGAGTGCGGTGGCTGGGTCAGCACAGACACAAGCGTTGTGTTAAATACTGTCAAGGGAGCTGGCAGCAGGGGCCAGGATGTGCACTGAGGTCAGCAGAAAGGAAGATGACAGCAATGATGTCACCAGAAGTGGAGGGAACGTTTATTGTGATAAATGTGGCACTCAAGCCGCCGGTTTGTCCTCCACAGGGGAATTGTAGCGTATGTCCCGGTTGAAGTAGTATTCTAAATAAAGTTATACCTGGATGTGGCTATAACTGTCCTGCTGGGGTCGGGACTGATGGGAATTTAACCTTGCCTCATTGACCCGGTAGGTCAGAGGTTAACATGGGAGCTTGAGTCCCGCATGGCCACTTTCTAACAAATCCATTTAAGGGGTAAAAGGTCGGACTAAACTCCTAACTTTTATTTTTTTTCCATGATGGGGCTCTATAAGTGCACCTCTAAAGAAGTTTGGATGATAAAGCACTTTTAGTCCTGCTGTTTGCAGCGGGAGTACTCATTCCCATTTATCTCATGCATCGATTGATCTTTTAGTCGACGCCCGGTCAGAAAAGCACTCTGGTGGGTGAGAACGGCAAGTGGGCAGTAGTAACCATCACCCACTAACCGTCTGCAATAGTTTTGCAATATCAATATACACAAAAAGCCAATGCTAGACAAGAACAAGTGGCATCAAACGCTCTCATCAGCAATCATCGGTAATCGCCAACACACACCTTACTCAAAGTTCTGTTCCAGCTCGTGGTAAACGTGTGAGGCCACATCAGGGTCATGGAAAGCAGCGCAGCATTTCCTGCATTAATCATAATACTTTGTTATTATTATTAATGCAGGAGGCATTTAGCTGTAAGATATCTTCGAAACGTTGATGCGTTCTTGCTCAAGACAAAAATAAGCTTGCAAAGACTTACAAGACTAAATAACCTAACCATAAAACAAAAAAAAAAATAAATAAATATACATATCTGTCAACTAATAGTGAATCGTGTCAGTGAGGGACACCAACATGTGTTCTTCTTCGTGGTCGTGTCTGTGATGCTAACTCGTGCGAGGCGCCCCCTACAGGACTACCGGCTGAACCTCTTCCTGCGGCAGAAGTGGAACGACCCGCGGCTGGCCTACAGGGAGTACCCCGACGACTCCCTGGACCTGGACCCCTCCATGCTGGACTCCATCTGGAAGCCCGACCTGTTCTTCGCCAACGAGAAGGGCGCCAGCTTCCACGGGGTCACCACCGACAACAAGCTGCTGAGGATCTTCCAGGACGGCAGCGTTCTGTTCAGCATCAGGTTGTCCGTCCGTCTGTCTGTCCGTCGTCTGCGTGCCTGTCTGTCTAGAATCTCAGCAGAACACTTACCCTCAGGCTGTGTTTCTATAGGGACCGTCTGGATATGATGAAGGACAAAATGTGGGATTCAAGTTTGGATATTTCACAGTTTAATAAACGCACAGCGATAACAACAGGGGAATTAGTAGTTATTTAATGTTAGTTATATAGTAGTAGTTATTTATTATTCGTTATATAAGTAGTAGTTATTTATTAGGGTTAGGAAAAAAATAACTATAGTTATATAGTTATTTAAAATAACTATAAAACTATAGTTATTTTTGTCCATTTATTTTCACTGTCTTTTCTAACGTGGAGCAGAAACACTGAAAAAAATAAAAGTAGGAGCCGTGATAAGTTGCTTGGGGAACATTTAAAGTTTACCAACTGCCATCCAGGTCGTGATCTGCTCAGCGATGAAAGAAAGTCTAATTTCCCGGCGACAGTTTCAGAGTCAGATCCGACAGTAAGGGTTACCTACGTGCCTCCAGGACCGTAGACCCGAGTTGGCTCCCGTTAGGGAGTTCATTCATCAGGGGTACTTAGCGTTCTGCTCTCTGGAAGAACAGCATACGGTACGCCTTCCCCGCTCTGGGTGGAGAGAACGCGTGCCAGCGTGTATCACGCTGGCGGCACTCGTCTGTCTCTGGGCGAGGCGTTGCAGCAGGTAATTACGCTGCTCTCTTCTACCCAAACCTCCTAATGGCTCCCCGGCTTCCCCCAGGCTTCTCAGAGGCTCCATGCATCGAGGACATAAACGGATCCGCTGTGTTCTCCAATTAGCTGGCGGTTAGCGCCGCGCTAAGTGCAGCCAAATGGCAGCGTAACTCACTGTCCAACTCTCACTGGTTTGATATCTGATTTATGTCGGGATGATCAATTCCTGCTCACTGCCTGATTTCCTGCTCTTTTGCCCTACTTATGCTCTGCTTAATACTTATGCTTATGCTCTCCTCCACATTTTTGTTTTCTATTCACTCTTACTGTGATTCTCTCTCTCTCTCCCTCTCTCTGTGTGTGTCTCCCTTTCTCTCTCCCTCCCTCTCTGTCTCTCTCTCTCTCTCTCTCTCTCTCTCTCCTCTCTCTCTCTCTCTCTCTCTCTCTCGTCTCTCTCTGTGTGTGTGTGTCTCTCTCTCTCTCTCTCTCTCTCTCTCTCTCTCTCTCTCTCTCTCCCTACTCTCTCTCTCTCTCTCTCTCTCTCTCTCTCTCTCTCTCTCTCTCTCTCAGACTGACTCTCATCTTGTCCTGCCCTATGGACTTGAAGAATTTCCCCATGGACATTCAGACCTGCACTATGCAGCTTGAAAGCTGTGAGTCTTCCTTCCCATTTCCCGGCGTTCCAATCCCCCTCCACCCCCTTCACCCCCTCCACCCCCTCCACCCCCTTCGCCCCCTCCCTTTCTCTTTATCTCCTCGCTACCTTTCTTTGCCTCGGTCTGCATGTTGATCGTTTATTATGGTCTGCCTCAGTGTAGGATGTCTCTAGAGATTTGGGACATGATTATGGTTCTGTTGGCAAGGTTTCTTCCAGAAAAGGTACATATAAATAATATCTTTTTTATAAAACCGGCAATGAGTTTCTGATTACTCAAATCTTCTTCCCACTTACTTCCACAATGCAGATGGTGTTCATATTTGATTAAACAAAAATCGGAAAAATGTATTTCCTCGTTTTGTGCCTCAGGCACAGATAGCATCCGACCCTGATAAGACCAATTTCCCGAATATAAATAATAGATCTTTCATTTTGGTGTCCCTTATATTACTTGACCCTGGGACGGAGCCTGGAGGTGACTTAATTCACCTTGTGGAGACAAAGGAATAGAGATGTAAGAAAAAACAACAACAAGTGAACCGTTGGCAGTGTACTAAATGCATCGCCCCTGTGGCTTTTCCCCACAAGTCAACAAGCCAAACTACTACTTAGCATCTCATTTCACCACAGCAGGCAACATACTGTTTATGTAGAGACAGGCCAGTTTCCAAGCATCCACCGTACAATACAATTTGAATAATACAAATAAACAGTGTTTCAACACACATCGGCAAGAGAGAGAGAGAGAGAGAGGGAGAGGGAGAGGGAGAGGGAGAGGAGAGAGAGAGAGAGAGAGAGAGAGAGAGAGAGAGAGAGAGAGAGAGAGAGAGAGAGAGAGAGAGAGAGAGAGAGAGAGAGAGAGAGATTAAAGAAAAAGATTTGAGGTTATGTGGAGCTATGGACTCCAAGACTCTTTACTGCCAAAAGGCGTCAGTGGATAAAAAAAGAACCAAGCTAGAGCTCCAGCCCTTTGTGAACCATCAAAGTCCTGGATATACTGGCCTTCTCACGTGCGTTGACTTGAGCCATCACCTTTCCCGGGAATATTCCCTTGAGGGATGGATGCAACAACCCAAACAGTGATTGTGGATGCTGGACAAAATATGCTAAATATGAAGGAAAGGCAATTTAGGTTTTCACATAGATATTTTATTGTCCTTTAATGTCTGTTGCTTAAAGGAGAATACTTGGTTTTATAGAGCTCACATTAAGTGTTAGTACTCAGCATTCTATAATATAAGATTTATTTTAAGTCCTCCTAAATCATAACTTCTTTGGCGTACCTGTTTGCATGCCTGTGCCAGATGCCTGCGGTCCCTTTAAGAAGATGGAGTATTTAACTGTAGATTTGATTCACTATAATATAATTCACCGTGAGTTGCTTTGAATAAAAGCATCTGGTCAAGGACTACATCGTAAAAAAACTCAAATATCGGATTCACTGGCAGTAAACGTTCTCAACGTGTTTTTCCCGCAGCAAAAATGAAGACTAATTATCCTCACGCAGACTATCGCCTGAATCCGATGGTAACCTTCAGAGGTCATCCTCTTCATAAAACAAATCAGACATCTCTGTGCCGGTCAAAGTCGTAACTCTATTCCCTTTTAATATTCCGGACATTTATCAGTTTATTCAGACTCTGCGTTCCGTTTGCTATGCTCCTTGCCCGTCCTGTTGGAGACGTCTCCACAGAGCTCTCCTCTGTGCTGGTTGAGGCGGGATGTGTGAATGACGTTGAATGCTTCTGGAGAATGAGATAAGTGTGTTGTAGCGCTGCTATTCTTCCGGCGGGAGGTAGTGGATAAGGGATAATACCTTGAATAATTGATGTCTTTGTAATTCGGGGGCCTCAAAGGGCTCCTCAGCCTATCATTCAGACGTGTCAGGAAGCTTGCACTGTGATTGCATGGCCCATGTATTTTTAATACACCTGTAATCAGGCCCACAAGAGGGTATGACATAGTGGAGTCAATCAGGAAAGAGATTGTTGGCCTGATTGTTGGCCTGTTTGTGTAAGTGGGTGAGTGTGTATGGGTGAGAGAGGGAGTGAGTGAGTGAGTGTGTATGCGTGTGAGAGTGAGTGTGTGAGTGAGTCAGTGAGTGTGTATGCGTGTGAGAGTGAGTGAGTGAGTGTGTGTGCATGTGAGAGTGAGAGAGTGAGGGAGTGTGTATGTGTGAGAGAGTGAGTGAGTGTGTATGCGTGAGAGAGTGAGTGAGTGAGTGTGTATGCGTGAGAGAGTGAGTGAGAGAGTGAGTGAGTGAGTGAGTGAGTGAGTGAGTGAGTGAGTGAGTGAGTGTGTATGAGTGTGTGGTATGAGTGCTGGCGTCCATCGCTGGCGTCCATCGCGGCCTGGCCGGCTGTTGGCCGGCTGTTGGCCGGCTGTTGGCCGGCTGTTGGCCACCTGTTGGCCGCCTGTTGGCCGCCTGTTGGCTGGCTGTTGGCCGTGTCTGTCCTGCATTAATAACCCGGTCAGCCTGACACCGTTTGCACATCCTCAGCCACGGTGTAAACACGTTTACGGCGGGAGAGTGCGAGGGCGTGCGCTCGCTCCGAGGAGAGCGGCCCGCTCAATATGTGCGCAAACATCTCCCCCTGCCTCCCCCACGCCCTCCCCCTACCCTCCCCCCGTTGTCATGAGCAGACATGCGTCTCACGTGCGCCCTTATCCCACCGCGACCTTCAAACCACCGCGACACCGCCGCCGCTGCGCTGGCGTGTGACCTTTCGCAGTGACAAACGGCGCGGGCGGCGGCGTCCGGACGGACACGCGGACGTTACATCACCGCGGTCCCCCTCCCCCCCCTCCCCCGGGGTTCATTAACCTTCTTTATTTTGTTCTTTTGTGCGATTTTCAATCATCCGCCGGAGTCCCAGACAGAGCGATGTCTCGGGCTGAAACGGGAACCAGAGCTGCTTTAGTCAGAGATGATTCTCTCATATTGGGGTTAGGATCAGGGTTAGCTAAAACTGATGTGATTATCACTCTGCCCGCTCCGTGTGTCTCCTGTTCCCTAACTCCCACCGCCCTCCGTCCACAGTCGGATACACCATGAACGACCTGATCTTCGAGTGGCTGGCCGAGAGCCCCGTTCAGGTTGCTGAGGACCTCACCCTCCCCCAGTTTGTCCTGAAAGAGGAGAAGGACCTCGGCTACTGCACAAAGTACTACAACACAGGTATGTAATGTACTACAACACAGGTATGTAATGTACTACAACACAGGTGAGTGATGTGCTACAACATAGGTGTGTAATGCACTAAAACACAGATGTGTAATGTACTACAACTCAGGTGTGTCATAGACTGCAACACAGGATTGTAATATACTATTACCCGTGTTGAGAGACCGATAGACACTGCCTAATCCCAGTTCTGGACAAAAACAGGTTGTTCTCTGTTTCCAGTATGCACTCGTTGAGCCACTTTTGAGCAACCAGATCTTTTGAGGATCAACAGAGTCTTAGTTGTAGAGTAGAAGTCCAACAGAGAGCTCAGTACAACCATCAGAAACATTTGTGTTAAGTCATTAACATTTGTGTTAAGTTAATTTTAGAAACTCAGGACGATAATGGCAACCAGATTTACTCTGTGTCAGTGGATCCCAAGCCGCATACACTCACAATAACAACGTCCTCAAAAGCCTTCATCAAAAATGTAAGCGAGCTCTGGAGAAGTGTAGATAATAGTAAATAAAAAAACACCGGGTCACCTCCACAGGAAAGTTCACGTGCATCGAGGTGAAGTTCCACCTGGAGCGGCAGATGGGCTACTACCTGATCCAGATGTACATCCCCTCGCTGCTCATCGTCATCCTGTCCTGGGTGTCCTTCTGGATCAACATGGACGCCGCGCCCGCCCGCGTGGGCCTGGGCATCACCACCGTGCTCACCATGACCACCCAGAGCTCGGGGTCCCGCGCCTCGCTGCCCAAGGTCAGCACCATGACGACCGTTTCACTCGTTGTTTTGTATTTCAAATCCGAGATCCAGAGAAGATCTTTTTGTGAGTTGGTTGGATAGGTAGTTCGTTTTTCCCTCTTCTTCTTCTTCTTTGGTTGGTCTTCTCTTAAGACAACTTGGCTGCGTTGAAGAGAATAGAATTAGCTGGAGTATTTGCTACGAATTAGTAAGTTCTAAGTCGTTCCTTGTGAGCATCCACACGTTCTGCTATTTGGTTGTACCCTTGAGGGATAATAGACTGATAGGAGAGTCGCTCACCAGCTGGTGCGTACAAGATGTTGTTTGAATTCCCTCCTCTAGGCTAGAGGAGGTTGTGAACCATATGTTTTGGTTAGTTATTCAAAAAGAAACCGAAAGCAATTGAAAATTATGAATTAAAAATGTTCCCAATTTTCTCAGTTCAGTGGAGTAAACAGAAATCAATATTCCCCTCCTTGCTGCACTGGTGCACACCGTGACCCTTCTGATGCAAGCTACCCTTAGTCATAGCACCATGTAAACCCTTAGTCATAGCACCATGTAAACGTGTTGCTTTTTGAAATCTCAGTGAACCTAAATTCATCGTCTCTGGTTTTCAACGTGTTATTTGTCTTCGATGATCTTGAAATAGAAGTCGACCACATTTGGTCACTTCTGCTTGAATAATGCAGTAATTGAGTGAAAACAGCTGTAAAATCGGATCCGTTCCGAAGTCTCTGCCACGCGGGAAGCGAACGTTCTACTCTGCTCTGAACCGAGAGCTGAAGACAGTGTGTGGATGTGTGGTTCTGCGTCTGGCCAGCCGTTAATGACAACGGCGGCATCAGAAGAGAGGATTTAGCTTCTTGGGCACTTATAGTTTAACGGCACAGTGTGTGGCCGATGTATAAATAATATTCATCATAATGACGAGATGGGGATGTAACCATGGGGACAACTCTTCCCCCCTCCTTCCTAGAACACTTTTTTTTTAATCTCAGCGTTCAAAGCACTGATGAACGTTTGAACACAACCTGAGATGTGTTCCAGTCATCTATTGCTGAGGTTCCCGCCCCCCTCAGAGACTCGTCTCTCCGCCCGCTGCTTCCTCAGCAGGCCTCCCTGAAGTGTTCCTGAACACGCCTCCTCTCTCCAAGGACCGGCCCGCAGCCCGTCCGGGGTCCCGGAGCCGGACTGAACCACGGCCGCGCGTCAAGCTGCGCCCCATCCCACTGACGCATTATCCTCTCTAGGCCGTCCCAAGGATGTTGGTCACCGCGGCAACAAAACAACTCTCATTAGTCCCGCGGGCGCCGTCGATCGGCCAACGAGCGCTGTGTGACCTTGTCCCTCCCCCCCCTCTCTCCCCACCCCCCCCCAGGTGTCCTACGTGAAGGCCATTGACATCTGGATGGCCGTGTGTCTGCTGTTTGTGTTCGCCGCGCTGCTCGAGTACGCCGCTGTGAACTTTGTCTCAAGGCAGCACAAGGAGTTCATCAGGCTGAGGAAGAAGCATCGGCGGCAGAGGATAGTGAGTGTAAATCACACGTGCACACGCACGCACGCGCGCACGCATACACACACACACACACACACACACACACCGCAGGCACACACGCCATGCAGGCATACATAGATGCGTGTACAAGAAACACACAAACATACAAATAGACCAGACATATAGTCGCAGAGATGCACACAGACATTAGCCCCTACACGCGCACATGCACACAAGCGCACACACACCGCAGGCATGCATAGATGGGCTCACAAGAACACACAAACTAGACCAAACATATAGTCGCAGAGACAACACACAGACAACACACATGCACACAGACATAAGCCATTACACACACACACTCACACACGCACACACGCACACACGCACACACACACACACACACACACGCAAAGACACACACAGGGAAATACATATTGCTGCAAAGTCAGGTCAAACACACACACACACACACACACACACACACACACACACACACACACACACACACACACACACACACACACACACACACACACACACACACACACACACACACACACACCCACACAGAGGGAAAACACAGAAAGACAGCCTCAAAGTCCTTGTCACATTCTGAAAACACGGTCTCTCGGCAGGGCGAGCCGCAGTATTCTCAGGACGTGAACCGAGCGACCGGCCACAGCTGGCTGTCATATTGCATGAGGAGAGACGGGCTCATCTCGCATCGCCCCTGCTCGTCCCTGCTGTTAGCGTTGACCACGACAAAGATGGCCTGATCATTCCTCCCTCTGTCGCTGCCTGTTCATCTCAGAGCCTCGACTGCCCCTCACACAGATCACCAGCTCTAGCGTGTGAAGGACCCTGGTGTTATGTAAGGGGAGCTGGATGAGATCGGGAGGCCACAGCCTCCAGGCCTGAAGCTGGTCTTCAAGTCAAGTCCATCAATTGAAGTTGTAAACCCCTGTGTGGGTAAAACGCAGACTTTAAACCAACATAAACGGTGGATATTGGTTATTGGATTGAGTATCATTGCTTTGACAGGAAGCGATGTAAGAGGAGATTTAACAGAAATGTAAAAATGTTTTAATAACAACCAAAAGTAATGCAGAAAAGCAATACCACTTCCCCTTATCATTGTTTACAATTAATCCGATTTCATATTCCGGGATGCATTAAAACACAGTTTCCACACACGGCACTGGTGCCCTCTTGTTTTCAGACAACCAGAATAGAGAGATATGAGACCTCTACACGGTCATCCACAACAAGACGAAAACATAAAAGCAAGACGTGCATGTCCTATTAAAAGCTTTTCAGACAGCCTGGACAGCCTCCAAGACATATGGCGAAAGCCCCCGTGCTCGGACCAAGAAATCCGGCAGATTTACGGGACTGTCTGCTGCACCTAAAATCAATACAGAGAGTGAAAATGATGTTCTGGAAAGTGAGAAGGACTCTACCTGTCCACATCAATGGCACAATTACTTCCAGCCCAGGCAGTTTGAGTTGCCAGTCATCTGTCTTGGGGGTATTGACGCCATGCCCGGATGTGTTCCTCTGGACAGAAGTGGGGGGTTTCGATGAGCCCTACGGAAGCCCAGACTGACCAGGTTTAATCGATACGTCTTTGACTTTTATTCAGCTTTCTGAACAGGTTGCGTCCATTTCTGTGTGTGTGTGTGTGTGTGTGTGTGTGTGTGTGTGTGTGTGTGTGTGTGTGTGTGTGTGTGTGTGTGTGTGTGTGTGTGTGTGTGTGTGTGTGTGTGTGTGTGTGTGTGTGTGTGTGTGTGTGTCTGTGTCTGTGTCTGTGTCTTTGTATTTCCAAGTGGAGATCCAGCCCCCTGTGGTCTTCGCCGTAACTGAAATCGGTTTCTAAAGCCTTTCTCCCCGAGCGACGTCACGGTTGTCACATTATCGCATTATCACAATTCCATAGGGTGCCGCTTTAAATGCCATGGATCTTTTTTTTCATCCTCGTCCAATCCGTCACCAGATGAGATCTGAGATCCGGACCTATCCCTTTATGCTAGGTGCTTCACTTTAGTCTCATGAAAGCCAAGTGGATAATCACGTTACGCAATTTATGAATATGGGGAAAGGGCGGAAGAGGCAGATATCCAAAACAACTGACGTCGGGCCCTCGAGGCGTGCACCAGAGTTACTACCTCCGACTCCTTGCTGCGCGCAGTCGGCCCGTTTTAGGTTTCCTTCTTGCGCCTCGTTCTTTGTAAAGCGAGCCGCTGGTCAGCCGCCCCAGAGTCCCTGCGGAGAGCGAACAATACCACTGACAGCGGCTCCAGCTGTGGCCCTGAACCAGCCGCCCAGCCTCGGGTCTCTCCCTCGGATCCCACCCTCCAACCCGATGATTCTCCCCTCAGCCGCCCCGAATCGTCCAGGTCCCTTCAGCCTCCCCAGTACACCTGATTAGGTCCTGTTTCCCTTTCCCATAGCCAACGGGCACTGCCCAGCCCAATGCTGGTTCTGACCCAGTCCTGGTAAACCCCCCGCTGCCCCCCCTCCCCCCCGACAAACGGACCCCGCCCACCAGATTCTTTAGAAGGGTAATCCTCAGATCTCCAAAATAGTGTCCTTTATCGTCTCTTTGGTGGCCTCTCAGCTGTCATCACAGGGAGTGCAATGTGTTTCACCCTCAAGGCCTTGCCAAGAACATTTCTAAATCCCTCTTCTTTTTTTTTGGCCTTGCACCACCTCCAAGGACGTTCACCAGTACCAAGTACGAAATAACTTTGAACTTTTTCTTAAGTTTGATAGCCACTGTGGTACACGTTAAAAGCATTGACATTGAACATTGTTTTTGCTTCTTTTAATGGTCTGTTAAGTGTTTCTGCGTTTCTCCCTGGTGTAGTCTCTGACGTGAAATATAGGGGGGGAGTATGTTTGACTGAACACCCTTGACTGAACACACTTCAGACCGACCAATTATTGCATCCCGAAGGTGAAATCATGTCCACGATACTTTTTTATATCCACAGTCGTGAACCTTGCGCTAAAATAAGATTGGATCTCATCCCAACCAATCAGAGTGGCCGCGGTGAATGTCGCTGCGCCACATGATCTCTGCACATTGACCAGAGAGATGAGAACCTATTATCTCTTAGGGGAACACACTGGTACAATTCAGGGCTTGATATACCGGATGCTGGAGATAAGAGCAGGAGGGATAATTAAGTGAGGCTGGAAGAGCGACTGCCTCTGGTTTGACCGTTACCGTGGGGTCGTTTGTCATTGGGACCACATTTAGGGACCCAACAAAGTTCCGCTGGCAATTGATCAACCGTTCTCTGAGAGGAGACAAAGGATGTTGAAGGGGGAGATGGGGTGTCAGGCGACTAAATACCATCACAACAACCAAACATCCGAGTCAATTAAATGTCAAAGCTGTCTGCCATCGTTTTCCTGTCTTGCTTTCTTTCATTCATTCGCTGCATGAATAGAAAAGGAACAACGGAGCTGAGTTTCATATTCAAACTAAGACAAATCACATTCGTTTACCGGGAGTAGGATGTCTTCTGAGCCTTCGTTTGGCTTGTGCGTCGAGGTCAACGGGGGGTCGGCACGAGTTGAATTGCGTTGACCTATCGGGCCTTGCTCAAAGTTTGTATATTGTATATATGTATATCGACAGCAATGAGTCTTCCAAAGTAATCAGTGGCAAGCGTTTCACAGCCAAGGTTGATCTGAAATCGGAAGGCCAAGGTGGGCGGACCACCTGGGGAACTCGAGGGTCAGGGAGAGGTCGAGATACTCACAGAGAGGGAGAGAGAGAGAGAGACGCAGATAAACAGACACAAGGGGTCAACGCACTTAGGAGACCTCTCACTGACTACTGATCACCCGATGGAGATCGCTCATGTCCACTGCCCCCCCCTGCCAAATGAACTGTCAGAGTTAAGGAGGGGCTCTATTAATATTCCCTTCAAGGGGGAGGAGGCGAGGGGCTCATTCAGAGTGTTGATCTTGTTCCGCCATCTCTCTCGCCGCCCTTGCTGTATCAGAGGGAATGTAAATGAGTTAGCTTCACTCAACGTACTCCATCTCAAGCCACGGCCTAAAAGGAAAACCAATCGCTCACAAAGTCTATTGTTTTAGAAGTGTCTCGCTCTAAAAGGCCATACTTAGAAGTGTTGTCCAAAATAAACGCTGCAATTCCCAAGAGCCATTAACGATTGTCACAGAAAAGGCTTTTGACACTCTGACCGAGGGCTGATTTGCGGATTCGCTGACGATTTATAAAGTGTGCATGAATGGGTGAATGTTTGGCAATATTGTGAAGCGCTTTGAGTGGCCACTGGTTAGAAAAGCGCTCTATAATTGCAGTACATTTTACAATTATTATATTTTCTTACCGATTTGCTTCCGTCTTCTCCCCAGGAGGAGGAGCTGGTGCGGGAGAACCGGGGCTTCTACTTCAGCGGCTACGGCCTGGGCCACTGCCTGCAGTCCAAGGACGGCACGGCGGTGGAGACCGCCACGGTGTTCGCCCCGCCGCCGCCGCCGCCGCGCCCCGTGCCCGTCGCCACCTTCTACGACGCCGACGCCCTGCGCAAGCGCTTCGTGGACCGCGCCAAGCGCATCGACACCATCTCCCGCGCCGTCTTCCCCCTCAGCTTCCTCTTCTTCAACATCTTCTACTGGCTCACCTACAAGGTGCTGCGGCACGAGGACATCCACGCCGACGTGTGAGGGCGCCGCCGGAGGAACCGGGGGCGTCCGTCGATCCGCCGCCCTGCGTTTCAACGCCGGCGGCTGCGTTTGTTTTTCTTTTTATCTTTGTATCGTCCTTTCTGAACCAGACCTGCCTGTGAGAACCCCGTTAGGAGTGGGAGGGGGGCGGGGGGTTTGGGGGGGGGGGCGTCGGAGGTCTTCGTTCGTTGCCAGGCTGTTAACTCTGCTCAGGTGCATCTTGGCTGATCTCCGAAGACGTGATCGGGAGGAAAAAATTCTGGCAGAAAAAAGTTTAACTCGTAGCAAATTGGGTCCGTGAGGGAGTGTGTAGGGGGGTGAGGAGGGGGTGAGGAGGGGTGAGGAGGGGTGAGGAGGGGTGAGGAGGTAGCCATGTGTCGCTTTTGCTCTTTTAATCCGTTGTGGATTTTGTTTTTGGGTTGGTTTGTTTGTTGGTTTTCTGGCCTGGATTGCAGCAGGGACAGACCGAGCCTTAGATGAGTGACAGGCGCTCGGAACGAAGGCCAATCACATCGCTGAGATCCACTGACTTGAATTTCAACCATGCATCTTCGAATGAATGTTTTTCAAATTCGACGCGTGAAGATGTTTTTTTACAACTCTTAGATTGCCGAACCAATGGGTCACGGGCTGGGTGGGCTTGTCTTTGATATTTACCAGTGTTCGATTGGGGTAGTGATATGTTTTAACTACTTATATCAAGAGATTATATATATATATTATAGTGTATAAAACTGTACATAAGACAAAGCTGTTCAGTAATTGCACAGAGCACAAATGTGTATTTCCTCTCTACATTTTCTCAAAATTTAAATAAATTGATATTCTACCATGAAATCAAAACTACCTCTGGTCCTCTATGGATAAATCTGTTTCTGAAAATAATATAAATAGAGCCACTTATTTCTCCAATCAGAATATGTCCGGTTGAAAGAATGTTCTAAATATAGTTTGAGCAAAGATTTACATACATCTTCCTAACGATGTCCTTCAGCCCATAGCTGTTTTTAATTATGCAGGTATCGCTAAGAGGAACCTCTCATCATCACTGCATACTCAACGGTTCAAAGTTCAATCCCTCGCAGTTGCAGAAGGGGGGATGGGGTCCATCTTGTGCGTTGATTTCATTCTTTCTCTTTAATCGTGCGAGCGGTGTGCGTTCGGCCCAAATCACTGAAGAAGCCCTTGAGAAAACCACCCGAAGAAAGCAGCCATTTTGTTCCCCGGTCCCACCGGCAGACCACGAAGGTGTGGAGAGAGAGAGAGACCCAGGGACACGGCCACTGATGGAGGACAAATGTCTTTTTTAATGGGAATCCGGCGGGGTGTTTTATCAACTAATGACTTTGAAGAGGGAGGCATGGACGTCGCCCCGCTAATGACAATGAATTTAAAGTTGTAGGTTCAGCCTGGGCCTC